>NC_092280.1:17874012-18174012 GCF_036320965.1 Panulirus ornatus | reverse complement strand
GCTTCTAACAACTTGCCTCCCACACCATATATTCTAAATACCTTCCACAGAGCATCTCTATCAACTCTATCATATGCCTTCTCCAGATCCATAAATGCTACATACAAATCCATTTGCTTTTCTAAGTATACATACATATACATACATATACATATATACACATATACATATTCATAATTGCTGCCTTCACCCATTCCCATCCAGCTACACATGAAATAGTACACACACACATGCAAATACACATCCCGCGAGGTAGCACTAGGAAAAGACAAGAAAAGGCCACATTCGTTCACACTCAGTCCTTAGCTGTCATGTGTAATGCACCGAGACCACAGCTCCCTTTCTACATCCAAGCCCCACAAAACTTTCCATGGTTTACCCCAGGCACTTCACATGCCCTGGTTCAATCCAATGACAGCACAACGACCCTGGTATACCACATCATTCCAATTCACTCTATTCCTTCCATGTCTCTCACCCTCCTGTATGTTCATGCCCCAATTGCTTAAAATCTTTTTCACTTCATCTTTCCACCTCCAATTTGGTTTCCCACTTCTTGTTCCCTCCATCTCTCACACATATATCCTCTTTGTTAATCTTTCCTCACTCATTCTCTCCATATGTCCAAACCATTTCAACACACCCTCTCCTGCTCTTTCAACCACACTCTTTTTATTACCACACATCTCTCTTATCCTTTCATTACTTACTTGATCAAACCACACACAACACACATTGTCCTCAAACATTTAATTTACAACATAACATCCACTCATGCCTTGCAACCATATAACATTGTTGAAACTACTATTCCTTCAAACATACCCATTCTTGCTCTCTGAGATAACATTCTCTCTTTTATCACATTCTTCAACACTCCCAGAACCTTCACCCCTTCCCCCACCCTGTGACTCACTTCCTCTTCCACGGGTCCACTAAAACATTTCACTTCCTCCAATTTTTCTCCATTCAAACTTACATCCCAATGAACTTATCCCTCCGCCCTACTGAACCTAATAACCTTGCTCTTATTCACATTTACTCTCAGCTTTCTCCCTTCACACACTTTTTCAAACTCAGACACCAACTTCTGCAGTTTCGCACTCGAATCAGCCACTTGAGCTCTAACATTGGCGAATGACAACTGACTTACTCTCCAGGCCCTCTGGTCCCAAACAGACAGCATACCCACCCCCTCTCCAAAACTACTGATATATAAGTTAAAAAGTCTTGGTGACATCACACAGCCCTACCTCACATATATATGTATACTGAACTTTTGCTCAACTCCATCCACTCTTACACGTGCATTTGTTATTTTATAGAAGGCTTTCACAACCTACACTTTCTGCAGATCTATAAAAGCTACAAACAGTTTCTCATCTTTCACCAGATACTTTCCACATTAATTCTCACTGTGTCTTTCCCAAGACACCCGTTCCTCACTTATTCTGTAGTCAGTCACTTTCATCACATTATCAATCAACACTCTTGCACACAAATTTCCTGGTATACTTAACAGATTTATTATTATATCATCATACTTAGTTGCTGTCTCCTGCATCAGCGAGATATCACAAGGAAACAGACGAAAGAATGGCCCAACCCACCCACATACACATGTATATACATAAAGGCCCACACACGCACATATACATACCTATACATTTCAACTTATATGTACAAATACATACAGAGATACATACGCATAGACACATGCACATATTCATGCTTGCTGCCTTCATCCATTCCCGTCACCACCTCACCATACGAAATGGCACCCTCCTCCCACTGTGCATGCACGTGCGAGGTAGTGCTAGGAAAGGACAACAAAGGCCACATTTGTTCACACTCAGTCTCTAGCTGTCATGTGTAATGCACAGAAACCACAGCTCCCTTTCCACAGCCAGGCACTACAAAACTCTCCATGGCTTACCCCAGACACTTCACATGCACTGGTTCAATCCATTAACAGCACATCAACCGCGGTACACCACATCATTCCAATTCACTCTATTCCTTGCACGCCTTTTACCCTCCTGTATGTTCAGGCCCCAATCGCTCAAAATCTTTTTCACTCCATCCTTCCACCTCCAATTTGGTCTCTCATTTCTCGTTCCCTCCACCTCTGACACATCTATCTTCTTTGTCAATCTTTCCTCACTCATTCTGTCCATATCATCAAACCATTTCAATACAGCCTGTTCTGCTCTCTCAATCACACTCTTCTTATTACCACACATCTCTCTTACCCTTTCATTACTTACTCGTTCAAGCCACCTCACACCACATTTATTCTATAATTTCCTTTGAATAAAAGAACAATAATAGCTTTCATCCTATCATCAGCTACAACCCTCTGCTTCTATGCTATATTACATATCAAATGCATCCACTCTATCAAACTTTTTTTTCAGTACTTCAAAATTTCAGATGTAATCCCATCCACTCCAAGTGCCTTTCCTACCTTCAACCTCATTATCCTCCTTTTTACCTACCTTCTTATTATAAGCCCCTGCACTTGCTTTCTTTACATTTTAACCTACCTTCTTATTATTGACCCCAGCACTTGCATCCTTTACATTTCATTCTCCATCCTTATGCATGTAACAATTGCTGCCTCACCTTCTCCCATGTTCATTAGGTCTTCAAAACACTCTTCCCATCTCCCTATATATCCACTGATAACCATTTCTTTCCCTACACCTTAAAGCTTTGGAATTTTCAACCCTCTCATGTTTTTCCTAACTGCTATGATCTGGCATATTTCAAAAGAGGTTATTCACCTCCTCCAAAATCCATAAATAACTTTCTTTATCTCTTCTTTTTCCCTCTCACTAACCTCTCTATATTTCAATTGAGCCCCGGCCTCAATGTGGACTTTTATCTGTGACTAGAGTCCCAAATGTAATAAATCAAAATTGTTTTTCATATTCATTCATCTATTTTACTTAATCGCCGTTTCCCATGTCAGCGAGGTAGAGCAAAGGAAACAGACGAGAAATGGTTCAAACCAACCACATACACATGCATATACATAAATGCCCATACATGCACATGTACATTTCAATGTATACATACATGCATACACAGACATATACATATATACACATGTACACATTCATACTTACTGCCTCCATCCATTCCTGTCACCACAGCGCCACACATGAAATAGCATCCACCCCAGTGAAGGAGCGCCAGAAAAAGACAAAAAAAAGGCCACATTTGTTCACACCCAGTCTCTAGCTGTCATGTCTAATGCACCGAAACCACAGCTCCCTTTCAACATCTAGGCCCAACAGACCTTTCTGTGGTTTACCCCAGATGCTTCACATGCCCTGGTTCAATCCACTGACAGCACATCGACCCCAGTATACTACATCATTCCAATTCACTCTATTCCTTGCATGCCTTTCACCCTCCTGTATGTTCAGGCCCCAATCACTCAAAATCTTTTTCACCTCATCCTTCCACCTACAGTTTGGTCTCCTGCTTCTCCTTGTTCCTTCCACCTCTGACACATATATCCTCTTTGTCAATCTTTCCTCACACATTCTCTCCAAAAGTCCAAACCATTTTAACACACCCTCTTCTGCTCTCTCAATCACACTCTTTTTATCATCAGACATCTCTCTTACCCTGTCACTTCTTACTCAATCAAACCACCTCACACCACATATTGTCCTCAAACATCTCATTTCCAACACATCCACTTCCTCCATACAACCCTATCTATGGCCCATGCCTCACAACTAATTAACACTGTTGGAACCACTATTCCTTCAAACATACCCATTTTTGCTCTCATGAGATAACGTTCTTGCCTTCCACATATTCTTCTCTCTCCCAGAACCTTTGCTCCCTCCCCCACCCTGTGAATCACCTCCACTTCCATGGTTCTATCTGCTGCTAAGTCCACTCACAGATATCTAAAACACTTCACTTCCTCCAGTTTTTCTCAAAAAAAAAAAAACTTTTTTTTTCAAACTATTCACCATTTCCCGCATTAGCAAGGTAGCATTACGAACAGAGGACTGGGCCTCTGAGGGAATATCCTCACCTGGCCCCCTTCTCTGTTCCTTCTTTTGGAAAATTAAAAAAAAAAAGAGGGGAGGATTTCCAGCCCCCCCGCTCCCTCCCCTTTTAGTCGCCTTCTACGACACGCAGGGAATATGTGGGAAGTATTCTTTCTCCCCTATCCCCAGGGATAGAAATCCTCCCCTCCCTGTATTTTAACTTAAAAAACTTACCTCCCAATTAATTTGTCCCTCAACCCTGCTGAACCTAAATAACCTTGCTCTTATTCACATTTACTTTCAGCTTTCTTCTCTCACACACTTTACCAAACTCAGTCACCAACTTCAGCAGTTTCTTACCCAAATCAGCAGCTAGCAATATATCATCAGCGAACAACTGACTAACTTCCCAAGCCCTCTAATCCACAACAGGCTGCATACTTGCCATTCTCTCCAAAACTCCTGCATTCACCTCCCTAACAACCCCATCCATAAACAAATTAAACAACCATAACGAACCCCTGCCGCAAACCGACATTCACTGGGAACCAATCACTTTCCTCTCTTACTACTCGTACACATGCCTTACATCCTTGGTAAAAACTTTTCACTGCTTCTAGCAACTTACCTCACACACATACTCTTAAAACTTTCCACAAAGCATCTCTATCAACCTTATCATAAGCCTTAATTATTTTATTCATTATACTTTCATGCTGTCTCCCACGTTAGTGAGGTAGAGCAAAGAAACAGACAAAAGAATGGCCCAACCCACCCATATACACATGTATATACATACATGCCCACACACGCATTTATACATACCTATACATTTCAACATATGCATACATATACAAAGACATATACACACTTTTACATATACATACTTGCTGCCTTCATCCATTCCCGTAGCCTCCCCACCACACATGAAATGGCACCCCCTCCCCACAAGCACGAGGTAGTGCTAGGAAAAGATAACAAAGACCACATTTGTTCACACTCAGTCTCTAGCTGTCATGTCTAATGCACTGAAACCACAGCTCCCTTTCCACATCTAGGCCCCACAAAACTTTCCATGGTTTACCCCAGACACTTTACATGCCCTGGTTCAATCCAATGACATTACATCGACCCCGGTATACCACACTGCTCCAATTCACTCTATTCCTTGCACACCTTTCACCCTCCTGTATGTTCAGGCCCTGATCGCTCAAAATGTTTTTCACTCCATCCTTCCACCTCCAATTTGGTCTCCCACTTCCCTCGTTGCCTTAATACATAAAATACATACATTAAAATGGGATGAGTCATAGAAGTCAAGAATCCAGGCTATGGAAATGAGTTACTTGAGAAGAGTATATGGTACGACTAAATGGAACGAAGAAATAATCGGGGGGTGTATGAAAGGTCTGATATGGCAGGGAATGAATTGTGTCATGGCAGACTGAGTGAAATGTATCACTTTAAGGGGGTTTGGACATGTGGAAAAAATGAAACAAGGGGAATTTACAAGAAGAGTGTGTGACAGTACAATTAGAGGCTGGTGTGAAAGGAAGACTAACTGTGACATGGAGATACAGAATGGAAGAGTATAGGAAGGAGAGAAATGGGGAAAGAATGCACAGAACCAGGGAACATTGTATGCTAGGGAGGCCTGTAAGGAAAGAGATAATTGGAGACTATTTTGTTGTGGCCATCCCCTTGATGGGAGCTCCCAAAGAGAATGGGCATCAGGTTAATATATAGATAAGAAGATATATATAGCTTCTCAAATCATATACTCAGCTCTTACCCAGTATCAAAGTGAAAATTGAACCTCTAATTATCTTTCAATAACTCAATCTATATCAAATATAGCATGCTATATCCCACACTAAAACTGCAGCAACTAATGAATAATTTCCTCCGTAGCCTTGTGTACATCACTCTGGTAGAACCACAGTTAGAGCACTTCAAACATCTGATAGAAAATAAAGAACAATAGTCTGGTTATCCAAAAAGCAAAGTAGTTGCCTTCTGCTTGAGAACAATAGTCTGGTTATCTAAAAAGCAAAGTAGTTGCCTTCTGCTTGAACTAAATATTGATTTAAGACATCAAATAAGCAGGATGCACCCACCAGATGAGGTAAACTTCTCTGACAGAAAACAAAACTGAAGAGAAAAATAACCAATAATCTTTCTATTCTATTAACCGATATCTTTGATGCCTGTTCCCATCTGGAACTCTCTCAAGGAAGTGGACATGACAATAGGGTTTCCATAACTAATGAACCCCAAAGTTGCTTCCTAGCCTTTAGTGCCTCATCCTTAACAGGCAACTCGTGCAATGTTTGCATAGGCTCCTATCTAATGTTCCTAATGACTACTGCTACCTAATGCTGCTGCCGAATGTTCTTATTAACTACTTCTACCTCATGCTCCTCCCTAAATGTTCCAAATACTGGTTTTATCTATTACTCCAACCACCTTGCCAAAAGGGATGGCTAGCGCATAGTGCTCACCGCAGGTAAATCTAGAGTTAAGAAGAATGAGCTATGCAAGTTCAATGTTGTCAAATGTTATGAATGACAAGAAGAGACTGTTTGTTTGTGGACAGAATGACAGTAGTCCACTTGTGGATGGCAGAAAGAAAAGACAGCTACCTGCATCAGAGGAGTGAAACTTGGAAACCACCTAAGAACTGGCTCACTGAACAGCCATCACTAATCCTCCAGATATCCAGGTAGGAAGCATTGGTAATACACCTCCCTGGTCACTGGCTGCCATCCAACTACTACCTCACAATTACCATGATGAAAGAGAGCTGCTCACCTACATCACGCATTGTCCCTTTCCTTGATACATGCATTAACCCCTGACTTTAATGGAAATATTCTATGTTACATACATGCATTATGCTAAATATTACCAGGAACACCATCAAGCAGGTGGCCATGGCAAAAGTCTCCATAACTAGTGAACCCCAGTGCCACTTCTTAGCCTTTAGTGCCTCACCCTTAACAGGCCACTGGCAAAGGGCAACTCTAGCACAGAACAGAGCATCAAATAAGAAATCCATTTGTAAAAAAAAAATTAAAAAATATATTGACTTGCATGTGTCACATGGACAAGTAAGTATGTTAACAGTTTATGAATTATCCTGAATACAAAAGATTTTTCCACGAATCCAATAAGTTAATTCTATCAGTATATACAATGCACAATTTACTAATCTCCCACAACAAATAACTGTTACTCAATCATTAATCCCTTCTTTTTCTCTATATGAGCATCAGCTCAAGCTGGAAATTCTTTTACCTTATTTTATGCACATCTACAGCAGGGTCAACAAAGAGTGAAGCCAAACTTGATTTTCCAACTCCCTGAGTCCCCATCATTGCCACAACCAGAAAGTTGCTTTGGTCCAACAGGTACTGACTCAAGTCATCACAAAGGTTGAGGCTTTCATCTAGAAGTCTTACTGGACCCTTCATCATCCTCTCTGGTGTGAGAGAAGCTGAAAACAGAAGTAATGCCATTTGAAATGTATCACTTTATTATAATATTTCTTATTGCTAATTTTCTATATAAAATAGAAAAGGAAGACTTTATTAACACAACTTACACTCGAACTGCAAAGTCTTGAGCCATTTCACCATTAAAGTGGCTACAAAAATCACATAAAAATAACTTCACTGTTCCTTCCTTTACAGTGCTTCATTCATTGTTTGAGAATGATGAATATCTATTGTATTTCATTTCATTTGTTTCTTCCTTCTGACTTTTTCCCGCAAAGTTAATGCTGTTCTCTAATACAATACTTTACTAGTAACACTTGTTTTCAACCCCTATCTTTCCTTAAGCTTTGTTCTTAATTAAGTTCCTCAACCACTGTTGTCCATCAGCTTATTACTAAATACAACAGAACAAATTATATATATGAGTAAATAATGACAAGACTTTTTTCAGAGCACATCAAAGTATTCTGTAAGTGAAACATCCATCCAAAGCTTTGTATGGGACAACATCTACAATCAAACCACTACAAATTACAGCCCTTGTAAATGATCCCTAGTGCAACTAGCATAACTTACACCCACACACACACACACACACACACACATAGAGTATGAGAGAGAAAAGGTTGACAAAGAGGATAGATGTGTCAAAGGAGGAGGAAACAAGAAGTGGAGACCATATTGTTGATGGAAGAATGGAGTCAAAAAAAGATTCTGAGTGATCAGAGCCTGGACATGCAGAAGGATGAAAGTCTTGCATGAGATAGTGAATTGGAACGATATGGTATACTGGGGTGAACGTGCCATCAATAGACTGAACCAGGGTATGTAAAGCATCTGGGGTAAACTATGTTAAGGTCTGTGGGGCCTAGATGTGGATAGGGAGCTTTGGTTTTGGTGCATTACACATGACAGATAGGGAGTGGATGTGGCCTTTCTTTGTATAGACTGCTCTCATGTATTTGAGAGCTTTACAAACTGTCAGCCCAGAATTTCTGAATGAGGAATTTAGTAATATTGATACCATCAGGATGTGAAGCATCTGGGGTAAACCATGGAAAGGTCTGTGGGGCCTGGATGTGGATAGAAAGCTGTAGTTTCTGTGCATAACACATGAAAGGTAGAGACTGAGTGTGAAAAAATGTGGCCTGTTTTGTCTGTTTTCCTGGCACTACCTCGCTGAAGCAGGGGGTAATGATGCTGTTTCCTGTAGGGCAGGGTAGTGCCGGGAATGGATGAAGGCAAGCAGGTATGAATATATACATGTATATAAATGTCTGTGTATATGTTGATATATAATGTATGTATATTTGCGTGTGTGGACGTGTATGTATATACATGTGTATGGGGGTGGGTTGGGCCATTTCTTTCGTCTGTTTCCTTGCGCTACCTCGCAAACGCAGAAGACAGTGGAAAAAAAAAGTACGTATATATACGTGTATAGGCATTTATGTATGTACGTATATTAAGAATATATGGTGTGGGAGGTAAGTTGTTAGAAGCAGTGAGAAGTTTTCATCGAGGATGTAAGGCACGTGTACGTGTAGGAAGAGAGGAAAGTGATTGGTTCTCATTGAATGTAGGTTTGCGGCAGGGGTATGTGATGTCTCCATGGTTGTTTAATTTGTATATGGATGGGGTTGTTAGGGAGGTGAATGCAAGAGTTTTGGAAAGGGGGGCAACTATGCAGTCTGTTGTGGATGAGAAAGCTAGGGAAGTGAGTCTGTTGTTGTTCGCTGATGATACAACGCTGGTGACTGAGTTTGGTAACGTGTGTGAAAGAAGAAAGCTGACAGTAAATGTGAATAAAAGCAAGGTTATTAGGTACAGTAGGGTTGAGGGTCAAGTCAATTGGGAGGTAAGTTTGAATGGAGAAAAACTGGAGGAAGTGAAGTGTTTTAGATATCTGGGAGTGGATTTGGCAGCGGATGCAACCATGGAAGCTGAAGTGAGTCATAGGGTGGGGGAGGGGGCAAAAATTCTGGGAGCATTGAAGAATGTATGGAAGTCGAGAACCTTATCTCGGAAAGCAAAAATGGGTATGTTTGAAGGAATAGTGGTTCCAACAATGTTGTATGGTTGCGAGGCGTGGGCTATGGACACAGTTGTGCGGAGGAGGGTGGATGTGCTGGAAATGAGATGTTTGAGGACAATATGTGGTGTGAGGTGGTTTGATCGAGTAAGTAATAATAGGGTAAGAGAGATGTGTGGTAATAAAAAGTGTGTGGTTGAGAGAGCAGAGGAGGGTGTTTTGAAATGGTTTGGTCACATGGAGAGAATGAGTGAGGAGAGATTGACAAAGAGGATGTATGTGTTGGAGGTGGAGGGAACGAGGAGAAGTGGGAGACCAAATTGGAGGTGGAACGATGGAGTGAAAAAGATTTTGAGTGATCGGGGCCTGAACATGCAGGAGGGTGAAAGGCGTGCAAAGAATAGAGTGAATTAGAACGATGTGGTACATCAGGGTCGACGTGCTGTCAATGGATTGAACCAGGGCATGTGAAGCGTCTGGGTTAATCCATGGAAAGTTCTGTGGGGCCTGGATGTGGAAAGGGAGCTGTGGTTTTGGTGCATTATTACATGACAGCTAGAGACTGAGTGTGAACAAATGTGGCCTATATTGTCTTTTCCTAGCGCTACCTCGCACACATGAGGGGGGAGGGGGTTGTTATTTCCTGTGTGGCGGGGTGGCGATGGGAATTAATAAGGGCAGACAGTATGAATTATGTACATGTGTATATATGTATATGTCTGAGTGTGTATATATATGTATATGTTGAGATGTATAGGTATGTATATTTGCATGTGGACGTGTATGTATATACATGTGTATGTGGGTGGGTTGGGCCATTCTTTCGTCTGTTTCCTTGCGCTACCTCGCTAACGTGGGAGACCGACAAAGTATAATGATAAATAAATAATATATAAAAAAAAATAAAATAAATAAATAATAAAATAAATAAATAATATATAAAAGATAAATAAATAATATATTTATTATTATTTATTTTGCTTTGTCGCTGTCTCCCGCGTTTGCAAGGCAGCGCAAGGAAACAGACGAAAGAAATGGCCCAACCCACCCCCACACACATGTATATACATACACGTCCCCACACGCAAATATACATACCCATACATCTCAATGTGCACATATATATACACACACAGACACATACATATATACACATGCACACAATTCACACTGTCTGCCTTTATTCATTCCCATCACCACTTCGTCACACATGGAATAACATCCCCCCCTCATGTGTGCGAGGTAGCGCTAGGAAAAGACAACAAAGGGCACATTCATTCACACTCAGTCTCTAGCTGTCATGCAATAATGCCCGAAACCACAGCTCCCTTTCCACATCCAGGTCCCACAAAACTTTCCATGGTTTACCACAGACTCTTCACATGCCCTGATTCAATCCATTGACAACACGTCGACCCCGGTATACCACATCGATCCAATTCACTCTATTCCTTGCCCTCCTTTCACCCTCCTGCATGTTCAGGCCCCTATCACTCAAAATCTTTTTCACTCCCATCTTTCCACCTCCAATTTGGTCTCCCACTTCTCGTTCCCTCCACCTCTGACACATATCCTTTTGGTCAATCTTTCCTCACTCATTCTCTCCATGTGCCCAAAACATTTCAAAACACCCTCTTCTGCTCTCTCAACCACGCTCTTTTTATTTTCACACATCTCTCTTACCCTTACATTACTTACTCGGTCAAACCACCTCACACCACATATTGTCCTCAAACATCTCATTTCCAGCACATCCACCCTCCTCCGCACAACTCTATCCATAGCCCACGCCTCGCAACAATATAACATTGTTGGAACCACTATTCCTTCAAACATACCCATTTTTGCTTTCCGAGATAATGTTCTCGACTTCCACACATTCTTCAAGGCTCCCAGGATTTTCGCCCCCTCCCCCACCCTATGATTCACTTCCGCTTCCATGGTTCCATCCGCTGCCTAATCCACTCCCAGATATCTAAAATACTTTACTTCCTCCAGTTTTTCTCCATTCAAACTTACTTCCCAATTGACTTGACCCTCAACCCTACTGTACCTAATAACCTTGCTCTTATTCACATTTAGTCTTAACTTTCTTCTTTCACACACTTTACCAAACTCAGTCACCAGCTTCTGCAGTTTCTCACATGAATTAGCCACCAGCGCTGTATCATCAGCAAACAACAACTGACTCACTTCCCAAGCTATCTCATCCCCAACAGACTTCATACTTGCCCCTCTTTCCAAAACTCTTGCATTCACCTCTCTAACAACCCCATCCATAAACATATTAAACAACCATGGAGACATCAAACACCCCAGCTGCAAACCTACATTCACTGAGAAACAATCACTTTCCTCTCTTCCTACACGTACATGTTCCTTACATCCTCGATAGAAACTTTTCACTGCTTCTAACAACTTGCCTCCCACACCATATATTCTTAGTACCTTCCACAAAGCATCTCTATCAACTCTATCATATGCCTTCTCCAGATCCATAAATGCTACATACAAATCCATTTGCTTTTCTAAGTATTTCTCACATACATTCTTCAAAGCAAACACCTGATCCACACATCCTCTACCACTTCTGAAACCACACTGCTCTTCCCCAATCTGATGCTCTGTACATGCCTTCACCCTCTCAATCAATACCCTCCCATATAATTTACCATAATTTAAATAATCTAATAATTCAAATAATATATATGTATATGTGTGGACAGGTCATTCTTTGTCTGTTTCCTAGTGCTGCCTCGCTGACATGGAAAACAGCGATTAAGTATAAAAATGAAAATATAACAAAATCAGGATGAACCTTTGCTATTCTTCCTATGTACTGGACAAGTGTAAAACCAGGTCTAGGAAGATTTATTATGAGAATGTGACACATGACAGAAGGTCTACCAGTAACATTCTGTGTTTACCCTATCACAAACCTTTTGAACCCATCATTCCACTACTTAGGCTACTTGATGTAAAATTAGTTTTCTCTTACAAGAGCACTGTAAAGAAAATGTAAAAAACAACCCAAGTATAGACAATAGTATACTTTACAGAATTCCTTGTAAAACAAGTAGCTCGTTTACTTGGGACAGATGGCCAAAGACTTAAAATCTCATGTATGTAAACATAAATACTCAGTATGCACTAGTCAAGAATCTAGTGCTCTGTTTGCTCACACGAATGAAAACTCACATCTCACTGACTGGTCCAGAGCTTATTCAATCTTAAAAGTTTTATAAACAGAAATCTATTTTTACAAAAGTTTTATAAATAAAAATCTATTGGAATCTGCTCTTATGCAGCTGCATGATGGTAAGAATATGAATGTTAGTAGAGGCCTATTTAGTTTAGATATCATTCTACATTTATTTCACGGTAACTTGAGCAAGAAGGTTGATGAACTGACACACCCATAGTGACCCGAGTATTAGCGTTGGATTTTGTTACCGGAGTGTCCTCTGACTCAACAAGTTACCATACTTCCCTCTGCCTGCTTCATCACTGTGTCAGATGTAAACCTGTTAATAACTACCGGGGTGTCAGTGAATTTTCTGCCATCTGTGATTTGTTACTATTCGTTTCCAAAGATGTTGAAATATACGAAACCACTTAAGCAAGTTTTCCTGCTTTGATTTTACCTCGTGGTGTACACATTCATCTGTAATCGTCACGTCTGCTTCATGAATACATCATACATGTATGTGTATGTAGGTGAATGTATGTGTGTATATATATACATATTCATATACATTTATTTATATTTTTTCTTTATCGTTGTCTCCACGGTTGTCTCCCACGATACTGAGGTAGCGCAAGGAAACAGACGAAAGAATGGCCCAACCCACCCACATACACATGAATATACATACACGTCCACACACGCAAATATACATACCTATACATCTCAACGAATATATAAACACAGACATATAAATACGTATATACACATGTACATAATTCATACTGTCTGCCCTTATTCATTCCCATCGCCACCCCACCACACGAAATAAGAACCCCCTCCCCTGCATGTGCGTGAGGTATCACTAGGAAAAGACAATAAAGGCCACATTCGTTCACACTCAGTCTCTAGCTGTCATGTATAATGCACTGAAACCACAGTTCCCTTTCCACATCGAGGCCCAAAAAAAAACTTTCCATGGTTTACCCCAGACGCTTCACATGCCCTGGTTCAATCCATCGACAGCATGTCCACCCCGGTATACCACATCGTTCCAATTCACTCTATTCCTTGCACACCTTTCACCCTCCTGAATGTTCAAGCCCCAATCACTCAAAATCTTTTTCACTCCATCTTTCCACCTCCAATTTGGTCTCCCACTTCTCGTTCCCTCCACCTCTGACACATATATCCTCTTTGTCAATCTTTCCTCACTCATTCTCTCCATGTGACCAAACCATTTCAAAACATCCTCTTGCTCTCTCAACCACACTCTTTTTATTACCACACATCTCTCTTACCCTATCATTTCTTACTCAATCAAACCACCTCACACCACATATTGTCCTCAAACATCTCATTTCCAGCACATTCACCCTCCTCCGCACAACTCTATCTATATCCCATGCCTCGCAACCATATAACATTGTTGGAACCACTATTCCTTCAAACATACCCATTTTTGCTTTTCAAGATAATGTTCTCGACTTCCACACATTCTTCAACGCTCTCTGAACTTTCGCCCCCTCCCCCATCCTATGATTCACTTCTGCTTCCATGGTTCCATCCGCTGCCAAATCCACTCCCAGATATCTAAAACACTTCATTTCCTCCAGTTTTTCTCCATTCAAACTTACCTCCCAATTGACTTGTACCTCAACCCTACTGTACCTAACAACCTTGCTCTTATTCACATTTACTCTCAGCTTTCTTCTTTCATGCACTTTACCAAACTCAGTCACCAGCTTCTGCAGTTTCTCACACAAATCAGCCACCAGTGCTGTATCATCAGCGAACAGCAACTGACTCACTTACCAAGCTCTCTCATCCACAACAGACTGCATACTTGCCCCTCTCTCCAAAACTCTTGCATTCACCTCCCTAACAACCCCATCCATAAACAAATTAAACAACCATGGAGACATCACACACCCCTGCCGCAAACCTACATTCACTGAGAACCAATCACTTTCCTCTCTTCCTACACGTACACATGCCTTACATCCTCGATAAAAACTTTTCACTGCTTCTAACAACTTGCCTCCCACACCATATATTCTTAATACCTTCCACAGAGCATCTCTATCAACTCTATCATATGCCTTCTCCAGATCCATAAATGCTACATACAAATCCATTTGATTTTCTAAGTATTTCTCACATACATTCTTCAAAGCAAACACCTGATCCACACATCCTCTACCAATTCTGAAACCACACTGCTCTTCCCCAATCTGATGCTCTGTACATGCCTTCACCCTCTCTATCAATACCCTCCCATATATTTCCCAGGAATACTCAACAAACTTATAACTCTGTAATTTGAGCACACACTTTTATCCCCTTTGCCTTTGTACAATGGCACTATGCAAGCATTCCGCCAATCCTCAGGCACCTCACCATGAGTCATACATACATTAAATAACCTTACCAACCAGTCAACAATACAGTCATCCCCCTTTTTAACAAATTCCACTGTACCATCCAAACCCTCTGCCTTGCTGGTTTTCATCTTCCGCAAAGCTTTTACTACCTCTTCTCTATTCACCAAATCATTTTCCCTAACCCTCTCACTTTGCACACCACCTCGACCAAAACACCCTATATCTGCCACTCTATCATCAAACACATTCAACAAACCTTCAAAATACGCACTCCATCTCTTTCTCACATCACCACTACTTATCATCACTTCCCAACTTGCCACATTTGTTCCCTTGTCTTACACACTTTATTTACCTTCTTCCAAAACATCTTTTTATTCTCCCTAAAATTTGATGATACTCTCTCACCCCAACTCTCATTTGACCTCTTTTTCACCTCTTGCACCTTTCTTTTGATCTCCTGCCTCTTTCTTTTATACATCTCCAACTCATTTGCATTATTTCCCTGCAAAAATCATCCAGATGCATCTCTCTTCTCTTTCACTAATAATCTTACTTCTTCATCCTACCACTTACTACCCTTTCTAATCTGCCCACCTCCCACGCTTCTCATGCCACAAGCATCTTTTGCGCCAGCCATCACTGCTTCCCTAAATACATCCCACTCCTCCCCCACTCCCCTTACCTCCTTTGTTCTCACCTTTTTCCATTCTGTACTCAGTCTCTCCTGGTACTTCCTCACACAAGTCTCCTTCCCAAGTTCACTTACTCTCACCACTCTTTTCATCCCAACATTCTCTCTTCTTTTCTGAAAACCTTTACAAATCTTCACCTTCACCTCCACAAGATAATGATCAGACATCCCTCCAGTTGCACCTCTCAGCACATTAACATCCAAAAGTCTCCCTTTCCTGTGCCTATCAATTAACATGTAATCCAATTACGCTCTCTGGCCATCTCTCCTACTTACATACGTATACTTATGTATATCTCTCTTTTTAAACCAGGTATTCCCAATCACCAGTCCTTTTTCAGCAACCCATTTCAATACACCCTCTTCTGCTCTCTCAACCACACTCTTTTTATTACCACACATCTCTCTTACCCTTTCATTAATTACTCGGTCAAACCACCTCACACCATATAGTTGTCAAACATTTCATTTCCAACACATCCACCCTCCTCCGCACAACCCTATCTATAGCCCATGCCTCGCAATCATATAACATTACTGGAACCACTATTCCTTCAAACATACCCATTTTTGCTCTGAGATAATGTTCTCACCTTCCACACATTCTTCAACGCTCCCAGAACTTGTGCCCCCTCCCCCACCCTGTGACTCACTTCCGCTTCCATGGTTCTATCTGCTGCCAAATCCACTACCAGATATCTAAAAACACTTCACTTCCTCCAGCTCCTCTCCATTCAAACTTACCGCCCAATTGACTTGTCCCTTAACTCTACTGAACCTAATATCCTTGGTCTTATTCACATTTACTCTCAGCTTTCTTCTTTCAAACACTTTACCAATTTAAGTCACCAGCTTCTGCAGTGTCTCACCTGAATCAGCCACCAGCGCTGTATGATCAGCGAACAACAACTGACACTTTCCAAGCCCTTTCCTCCACACCAGACTGCATACTTGCCCCTTCACCCAAAACTCTTGCATTCACCTCCCTAATAATCCCATCCATAAACTAATCAAACAACCATGGAGACATCATGCACCCCAGACACAAACCAACATTCATTGAGAACCAATCACTTTCCTCTCTTCCTACTCGTACACATGCCTTACATCCTCGATAAAAGCTTTTCATTGCTTCTGGCAACTTACCTCCCACACCATATACTCTCAATACCTTCCACAGAGCATATCTATCAACTCTATCGTATGCCTTCTCCAGATCCATAAATGCTGCATACAAATCCATTCAAAATATAACTCATATTCAATAATCATGAGTAAATACTTATTGCTCACCAAACTATTGATATCTTGGCTTATAAATGTCACTGTTTAAAAGATAATTAAACTGAATTGCCCTGCGCAAAACAATTCAAAAGATGCTTATACTATTGAAGGCATTTTACTCTTTATTACAATACAAACTTTGTTCCAAAAATACAATTTGTGAAAAAATGTATCAGACCACAAACCTTCCATCATGAGAGGCTTGGACACTATCTGGTACTGCTGGCTAGATGAGGTGGCTCCAGGATTCACGTTAGGGACAGAATCCTTCCTGAAATAAAATGAGGATGTGTGGAGCAGGAATGGAGGTTAATGGCATCTAATGATCAGTTCTTGAGATGGAGTTCTATGATATGACTGAGAAAGGAATGGCAGGTGGACTGGAACTGAAGTGACAGTAAGACAATACTGTGCTGCTTTAAAGACAGTTCAACACTTTAAAGAATGTTGTAATATGAAGCATGTCAGCAACAGCAAAAAAATGTAGAAGCTGAATTATTGAAGGAAGCACACAGGTGAGGTGTTATGCAATCAAAAGCCAGCAAAAAATAAAATGATGGGGGAGTTGCTATACACATCAAATAAGGAAGCATAGGAGGATGTCATATAAAATGCAAGGAATGTCCATTTGATAATGAGAAAATAAATCCTGGGTGTGAAACATGGATGTCTATTAACATCTTCATGCATTAATTCAGCTAAATATGTATCTAATACACTTCATGTCATTTTGTGCAAAACACAATGCATATCTATCCAAATACAAAAAATATGCCAAACAAGTAGCTTTTTTTCAAGTTACTGACACCATTTTCACATAGTTCCCTTTAAACATTTCTAACAATTCTTTCATTAATAAGATGGGAAATAATCATGACAAATACATAATCATCACTTGATTACACATCTTATTAATACTGTTTGACCTGCAGACTCACTATTCATCATCTTCAACTAATCAAAATATCAAATACTTCTTTTTATCTTGTACTTATCTATTACAGGTTGAGCATCCCTAATCCGAAATACCTCAAAATCTAAAACTTTTTGAGCAGTAACATAATGTTAAGAGTGGAAAATTCCACCTCACCTCACACACCACTGGGCTTTGACACTCGGCTGAGGCCAGTTTGTTACAAACCAATGTCACCACCACACCGACATGCATTACTCACTGTTTTTTGCTTATTCTCTGCTTTGTGTAAATAAGTGTAAGAAGTGATTGCTTATCAGTAGCATCCAAATTCAGTCAGGAAAGAAGGTGATGTCAAACTACCACAGACAGACCAAATGGGTGGCTGAGGTTGTGACACCTTAGCTTTCTGATGGTTCAGTCACACAAACTTTGTTTCATGTGCAAAATTATCAAAAATATTGTATACATTACCTTCAGTATATGTGTATAAGTTTTATATGAAACGAATAGATTTTGTGTTTAGACTTGGGTCCCCTCCCCAAGATATCTCATTATCTATCATCCATTATGACAAATGTGGAAAACAGGATGGTTTGGAAACAAACGGGTTAGAGCTGAGATATACCTCAACTTTTTGACTGTTAACCGCCTTCCTCAGGAGACACTAATTCCTGCCTTTGGCGGGACCATATTCCCCAGCAAGTGATGGTCACCCAGTCAGATGCCTTGGCGTATCGTTCTCTGATTGGATTGTTTGTCCCGATGCCTCCACCTGTTCACAGTGATCTCCACTGCCTCAAGCAATCGGCAGACAAACCCAAAACCTGTGTTAACATTGTTCTTAACCCCTTCCTCTACATAAACCTTCACACTATCGCTAAACAATCGATGCCAATGCAACTACAGGCAAGTGACGAACCATTTAGTGAAAGTGTGAAATCTTACCTAAAGGAAGAGCTTAAGAACAACATTTACATAGGGTTTGGTTGGTTACATCTGCTGGTCACATCAAGCAGTGGAGATCACTGTGAATGGGTGGAGGCAGCAAGTCAAGCAATCCAATCAGAGTGATATGCCAAGGCATTTGACTGGGTAACCATCACTTGCTGGGAACACAGTCCCACCAAATACTGGAATCAGTATCTCTTGAGAAAGACTGTTGAATGGTTGAAACGTTGAGGTATGTCTCAGCTCTAACCTGTTTGTTTCCATACCTTCCTGTTTTTCACATTTCTCTTTATGTATATGCAAATATTCCAAAATCAGAAACACTTCTAGTCCCAGGCATTCAGATACGGGATACTCAACCTGTAAAGCATGAGATGAACGGATCATGAAAGGAATGACAGTTAAAGAGAAAGGTGTTGCAGTAAATGCAGGATTTCTGACAAATGTCGGTTAAAGTGGCTTAGTCATGTTGAGAGCATGGGTGACAACTGAGTACCTTGGAGGATTAATGTCAAAAATGGAGGGAACATAGTGAAAGGGGAGATCAAGAAGGATGTATGAAGTACGGGAGGCTTTGGGGTAGTTGAGCCTGATCATTCAAGGGGGTTTAAAGGCAAGCAAGTGATGGACAGACATGGTGTAGAGTGATATACCATCAATGGTCTGACCCATAACATATGAAAAGTTCATATGAAAAAATGTGACTATTTTTCATTCGTTTCTAACTCTCCCTCACTAACAAAGAAGAAAGCTTGGCATAAATAAAAAGAGTAAGGTAATCTTTAAAAAAAAAAAAAAGGCATAACTCAGGCAAAATCAAAACTAGAATACTGGATCTCTTACTAATCAGTTCTTCTGATGCCAGAAAAAAGTTGCATGTGCATATGTTTTAAGTTTATGAACAAGCTTATTTTGCATTTTAATACAACTTCCAATGTTAGAAGGGTAACAATGAATGTCAAAGTGATCCTGAAGTGTCTTCCATGTTATGCACATGACACAAAAGTACGTCCAAGTCACAAAGGCAGAACTTTTGATCTAAATAACAATCCCCATCATGACCAAGACTCCACTTGAACAACTGGGAATACATCCCAAACTCTGGCCATGATTTATAAATAAAGGGAGATTGTAAATTTCATAAAAAATTCAGAAACAGAAAGATAAGTCAGAGAATCAAATCAAAAACAAAAAACTTCTTTACAGTAATTTTATCTAATGTCTTCACTAACCTTGCCATAGTTATAGCAGGATTTGGTGATGTTGACCTCTGCTCACTATTACTACGGGCACGTGAAAGTATGACTGGAGTAGGTGTCCCAACACCAGTGTTTTGTGAGCTTTCTCCATCAACTCCATCACCATCTATTGCTCGTCCTGGTGGGCGGCCAGCATCTCCTGAGAATATAGCATTCCTAGTCCCTTCACTGATTCTAAGGACACCTCCTGTACCCCCACTGCTGCTGTAGCTTCCCCTTTTCTCCCAGTCATCATGATAGCGTCCACCACGCTTTTCCCAGTTATGAGTGTGGGGGTTGTCATAATGGTTGTAGCTGCCAGGTCCACCCTTGTAGTCATGGGGTGGTTTACCTAGTACCTGAATCACAGGAGCTCGCATGCTGTCAGGCAAGAAAGTTTCAAATTCCCGATCAGGCTGAAAATAAAAAATGCAAGTAAATATACCAGTTCAGTTAAGGAGAAAACTATCTATCATACACACCCTCTAAAGACACACTCCTGATAATCTCACTGAAGCAGTATAAAGGATAGAAACAACAATCATACAATTATCACAAATGCAATGTTACTTTTCCTAACAAGTATCACAATAGACAATATATATAAATCAAATAAAAGGGTGTTGCATGGAACACTTGTACCCTCAGTTCATCACTAATGGTTGTGAAATGAGAATTGATGGAAATGTAGTCTGGAAAGTATCAAAAACAAGTGTTTTAAGTTCCAAGATCAAAAGGGATATAAACAGTTTGAGGCTGGAAATCCTCCCCTCCCATTTAAATTTTTCCAAAAGATGGAAGAGAGAAGAGGACCAAGTGAGGATATTCCCTCTAAGGATCAGTCCTCTGTTCTCAGTGCTACCTTGCTAATGCAGTAAATGGCAAATGTATATGTGAAAGAAGAAAGCTGAAGGTAGACGTGAATAAGAGCGAGGGTATTAGGTACAGTAGGGTTGAGGGACAAGTCAATTGGGAGGTAAGTTAGAATGGAGAAAAACTAGAGGAAGTGAAGTGTTTTCGATATCTGGGAATGGATTTGGCAGCAGATGGAACCATGGAAGCAGAAGTGAATCATAGGGTGGGGGAGGGGGCAAAAGTTCTGTGAGCGTTGAAAAATGTGTGGAAGTCGAGAACATTATCTCGGAAAGCAAAAATGGGTATGTTTGAAGGAATAGTGGTTCCAACAATGTTATATGGTTGCAAGACGTGGGCTATAGATAGAGTTGTGCGGAGGAGGGTGGATGTGCTGTAAATGAGATGTTTGAGGACAATATGTGGTGTGAGGTGGTTTGATCGAGTAAGTAATGAAAGGGTAAGAGAGATGTGTGGTAATAAAAAGAGTGTGGTTTAGAGAGCAGAAGAGGGTGTTTTGAAATGGTTTGGCCACATGGAGAAAATGAGTGTGGAAAGATTGACAAAGAGGATATATGTGTCAGAGGTGGAGGGAAGAGGGAGAAGTGGGAGACCAAATTGGAGGTGGAAAGATGGAGTGAAAAAGATTTTGAGTGATTGAGGCCTGAACATGCAGGAGGGTGAAAGGCATGCAAGGAATAGAGTGAATTGGAATGATGTGGTATACCAGGGTCGACATGCTGTCAATAGATTGAACCAGGGCATGTGAAGTGTCTGGGGTAAACCATGGAAAGTTCTGTGGTGCCTGGATGTGGAAAGGGAGCTGTGGATTCGGTGCATTATACATGACAGCTAAAGACTGAGAGTGAATGAATGTGGCCTTTGTTGTCTTTCCCTAGCGCTACCTCGCGCACATGCGGGGGGAGAGGGTTGTCGCCAGCTTCTGCAGTTTCTCACCAGAATCTGCCACCAGCGCTGTACCATCAGTGAACAACAACTGACTCACTTCCTAAGCTCTCTCATCCACAACAGACTACATACTTGCCCCTCTCTCCAAACTCTTGCATTCACCTCCCTAACAACCCCATCCATAAACAAATTAAACAACCATGGAGACATCACGCACCCCTGCCGCAAACCAACATTCACTGAGAACTAATCACTTTCCTCTCTTCCTACTCATACAAAAGCCTTACATCCTTGATAAAAACTTTTCACCGCTTCTAACAACTTGTCTCCCACACCATATATTCTTAATACCTTCCGCAGAGCATCTCTATCAACTCTATCATATGCCTTCTCCAGATCCATAAATGATACATACAAATAAATTTGCTTTTCTAAGTGTTTCTCACATACATTCTTCAAAGCAAACACCTGATCCACACATCCTCTACCACTTCTAAAACCACATTCCTCTTCTCAATCTCATGCTCAGTACATGCCTTCACTCTCTCAATCAATACCCTTCCATATAATTTCCCAGGAATACTCAACAAACTTATACCTCTGTAATTTGAGCACTCACCTTTATCCCTTTTGCCTTTGTACAATGGCACTAAGCAAGCATTCCGCCAATCCTCAGGCACCTCATGAGTCATTTATCTATTTATTTTACTTTGTCACTGTCTGAGTCATACATACATTGAATAACCTTACCAACCAGTCAACAATACAGTCACCCCCATTTTTAATAAATTCCACTGCAGTACCATCCCAACCCGCTGCCTTGCCAGCATTCACCTTCCACAAAGCTTTTACTACCTCCTCTCTGTTTACGAAATCATTCTCCCTAACCCACTCACTTTGCACACCACCTCGACCAAAACACCCTATGTCTGCCACTCTATCAACTAACACATTCAACAAACCTTCAAAATACTTACTCCATCTCCTTCTCACATCACCACTACTTGTTATCACCTCCCCATTAGCTCCCTTCAATGATGCTCCCATTTGTTCCCTTGTCTTCCACACTTTATTTACCTCCTTCAAAAACATCTTTTTATTCTCCCTAAAATTTAATGATACTCTCTCATCCCAACTCTCATTTGCCCTCTTTTTCACCTTTCTCTTGACCTCTTGCCTCTTTCTTTAATACATCTCCCCCTCATTTGCATTTTTTCCCTGCAAAAATCATCCAAATGCCTCTCTCTTCTCTTTCACTAATAATCTTGCTTCTTCATCCCATCACTCACTACCCTTTCTAATTGCACACCTCCCATGCTTCTCACGCCACAAGCATCTTTTGCGCAAGCCATCACTGCTTCCCTAAATACATCCCATTCCTCCCACACTCCCTTTACATCCTTTCTTCTCACCTTTTTCCATTCAGTACTCAGTCTCTCCTGGTACTTCCTCACACAAGTCTCCTTCCTAAGCTCACTTACTCGCACCACTCTCTTCACCCCAACATTTTCTTCTTTTCTGAAAACCTCTACAAGTCTTCACCTTCGCCTTCACAAGATAATGATCAAATATCCCTCCATTTGCACCTCTCAGCACATTAACATCCAAAAGTCTCTTTTTCACGCACCTATCAATTACCACGTAATCCAATAACGCTCTCTGGCCATCCTCCTACTTACGTACGTATGCTTATGTATATCTCTCTTTTTAAACCAGGTATTCCCAATCACCAGTCCTTTTTCAGCACACAAATCTACAAGCTCTTCACCATTTCCAATTACAACACTGAACACCCCAAGAAAACCAATTTTTCCCCCAACTGCCACATTACTCATCTTTGCATTTAAATCACCCATCCCTATAACCCGGTCTCGCGCATCAAAACTACTAACACACTCACTCAGCTGCTCCCAAGACACTTGCCTCTCATGATCTTTCTTCTCATGTCCAGGTGCATAGGCACCAATAATCACCCATCTCTCTCCATCCACTTTCAGTTTTACCCACATCAATCTAGAGTTTACTTTCGTACACTCTATCACATACTCCCACCACTCCTGTTTCAGGATATATATGAGATAGGTGGAGGGAACAAGGAGACGTATGAGACCAAATTGGAGGTGGAAGGATGGGGTGAAAAGGATTTTGAGCGATCAGGGCCTGAACACATAAATCCTCTTTGTTAATCTTTCCTCACTCATTCTCTCCATATGTCCAAACTATTTCAACACACCCTCTTCTGCTCTCTCAACCATACTCTTTATATTTCCACTCATCTCAACTCTCTTATCCTTACATTACTTACTCGATCAAACCACCTCACACCACATACTGTACTCAAATACTTCAATTCCAACACATCCACTCTCCTCCGTACAAGACTCTCTATAGTCCATGCCTCACAACCATATTACGTTGTTGGAATTACTATTCCTTCAAAATTACCCATTTTTTGCTCTCTGAGATGACGTTCTCTCCTTCCACACATTCTTGATCGCTCCCAGAACCTTTGCCCCCTCCCCTACCCTGTGACTCAATTTCGCTTCTATTTTTCCACTTGCTGCTAAATCCATTCCCTGATCTTAAAACACTTCCTCCAAAATTTCTCCATTCAAACTTACATCCCAATTAACATGAGCCTTGACCCTGCTGAACCTAATAACCATGCTCTTATTCACATTTACTCTGAACTTTCTCCTTTCACACACTTTTCCAAACTCGGTCACCAACTTCTGCAGTTTCTCACTCAAATCAGCCATCAGTGTTGTATCAACGGCGAACAACAACTGACTCACTTTCCAGGTCCTCTCATCCCCAACAGACTGCACACTCTCCCCTCTCTCAAAACTCTTGCATTTACCTCCCTAACCACCCCATCCATAGACAAATTAAACAACCATGAAGACATCACACACCCCTGCCACACTAGGAACAAATCACTTTCCTTCTCTAGATCCATAAATGCTACATACAGGATCATCTGTTTGTCTAAGTATTTCTACCACATTCTTCAAAGCAAACACCTGATCCACACATCCTCTACCACTTCTGCAACCAGTGCTCCTCTCCAATCTGATACTCTGTACATGCCTTCACCCTCTCAATCAATACCCTCCCATACAATTTACCATGAACACTCAAAATTATGCCTCTGTAGTTTGAACATTCACCTTTATCCCCTTTGCCTTTGTCCACTGACACTATGCATTCATTCCACCAATCCTCAGGGACTTCATCATGATCCATACATACAGATATCCTCACAACTAACCAACAACATAGTCATCCCCTTTCTTAATAAATTCAACTGCAAAACCATTCAAGCCCACTGCCTTGCTGGATTTCATCTTCCACAAAGCTTTCACTACCTCTTTTCTCTAAACCAAACCATTCTCCCTCACCATCTCACTTTGCACACCACCCTTACCAAAACACCAGACATTTGCTACTCTATCATCAAACATATTCAACAAACCTTCAAAATACTCACTCCATCTCCTCACCTGTTATCACTTCCCCCTTCACTGATGTTCCCATTTGTTCACTTGTCTTATGCACGTTATTTACTTCCTTCCAAAACATCTTTTTATTCTCCCTAAGCTTAATAATGATACTCTCTTACCCCAACTCTCATTTGCCCTCTTTTTCAACCCCTGCACCTCTCTCTTGACCTCCTCCCACTTTCTTTTATACATCTCCAAGTCATTTGTACTCCTTCCTTGTAAGTATTGTTCAAACATCTCTGTTTATATCTTTCACCAACAACTTACTTCTTCAACCCACCAATCACTACCCTTTCTCATCTGCCCACCTCCCATCTTTCTCATGCCATATGAATCTTTTCCACATGCCATCATTGCTTCCCTAAATACCCCCCATTCCTCACCCACTCTTCTCATGTCATTTGCTCTTATGTTTCGCCATTCTACACTCAATCTTTCCTGGTTCTTCCTCACCCAAGGCTCCTTTCCAAGCCCACTTACTCTGACAACTCTCTTCTCTCCCAACATTTTCTCTTCTCTGAAAACCTCAACAAATCCAAGTCTCTCTTTTACATATCTATAAATACATACATTCTCCAACCTAACCATAAAAAACTGGTTTCAATTTCTTGCCTGACATGGTAGACTTTAGTTGTTTTTTCACATAAATGAAGTAATGACAAAGGTTATAGACACAACTACATTTTTTTCATGGCAACAATGATAATGTTAGAGAAACTGCCTTAATAAAGATATATACTTTTGAGTGTCATTTATAACTAAGTCAGAACACGTGCACCATTTATGCGTGCACCATTTACAACTGAATCGCAACACATATTCCTTCTCACCACCTAAAATGATTCAAGTCCATAGCTGTCAAAAAACAGTTTGTTCACCCTAAATGGTTTGCCAACCTTGCCCAACCACGAAAAGGCACCAACATCTTGTAAGGCACCACCCTACATGGTGGTTGACTGAAACTTCACACTTAAGTGTTGACTGTCAGTTCAAGGGCTGCAACCCACTTACTGATCCATCTTTTTCTCTTTTTACTCTGCTTTCAGGATTATCCAGATATTATATGGATGTTATAAGAAGTGTTGTGTAAATGTGTTTTATGCATCACAATTCTTAAGCAATGATGATACCATGTTTTTTATGAGCGTTTATGAGTGATATCAGGCTGTTTAGCAACCCTTTACATCAGGCACTTTAAGTTTCCATGCCTATCAAGTTTCTTGAACATTACGAGTGTATGCTATGTACTGCAAAGCATGAACACAGATGTAGTCATGATTATATGTCTATTGTGAGTGATTATGAATAAGCAACAAGGTGCTACTTAACGTTCCCTTAAATTCATCTAATTCATTTCTTTCCATTCCTTACAATATATTCATCATTATCAGTGTAAGGAGCAAGAAATCGAGCTTGCAATTGAGAAAGTTTATGCTATCCTGTAGACATCAACCCTAACTACCAATATAGACTCTTTATATTAATTCTTCTCCTCTCATCCCTCCTATCAGATGTGTTTTATAGAATCATCCATACCATATATGGACACTTAAGTTTTTGCTTTGAAAAAAGTATTACAAAAAAACAATATTTATTTTCATATTTTACTGGTGAATTTCTTTTGGAATGGTGCTGCATATTCATTAAACAGCCAAAGGATTAATGTTCACCTTTCTCTTGGCCATTCTCTGATATTTCGGACAGAGATCATTAAGTTCAGACAGAATTTTTATGTTTAGTAAGCTAATGCCTTGAAGCCTTGAAGAATGTGTGGAAGTCGAGAACATTATCTCCGAAAGCAAAAATGGCTATGTTTGAAGGAATAGTGGTTCCAACAATGTTGTATGGTTGCGAGGCGTGGGCTATGGATACAGCTGTGCGCAGGAGGGTGGATGTGCTGGAAATGAGTTGTTTGAGGACAATATGTGGTGTGAGGTGGTTTGATCGAGTAAGTAATGTAAGGGTAAGAGAGATGTGTGGAAATAAGAAGAGCGTGGTTGAGAGAGCAGAAGAGGGTGTTTTGAAATGGTTTGGGCAAATGGAGAGAATGAGTGAGGAAAGACTGATCAAGAGGATATATGTGTTGGAGGTGGAGGGAACAAGGAGAAGTGGGAGACCAAATTGGAGGTGGAAAGATGGAGTGAAAAAGATTTTGAGTGATCAGGGCTTGAACATGCAGGCGGGTGAAAGGCGGGCAAGGAATAGAGTGAACTGGATCGATGTGGTATACAGGGTCGACGTGCTGTCAATGGATTGAATCAGGGCATGTGAAGCGTCTGGGGTAAACCATGGAAAGTTCTGTGGGGCCTGGATGTGAAAAGGGAGCTGTGGTTTCGGGCATTATTGCATGACAGCTAGAGACTGAGTGTGAACGAATGGGGCCTTTGTTGTCTTTTCCTACCGCTACCTCGCACACATGAGGGGGGAGGGGGATGTTATTCCATGTGTGGCGAGGTGGCAATGGGAATGAATAAAGGCAGACAGTGTGAATTGTGTGCATGTGTGTATATGTATATGTCTGTGTATATATATGTGTACACTGAGATGTATGGGTACGTATATTTGCGTGTGGGGATGTGTATGTATATACATGCGTATGGGGGTGGGTTGGGCCATTTCTTTCGTCTGTTTCCTTGCGCTACCTCGCAAATGCGGGAGACAGTGACAAAGCAAAATAAAAAATAGAATAGTAAGCTAATGGATTAAATCTAAATGGCCAATGTTTCATAGAGCTGGAAGTATTTTCCCATAAAGCCCTCAATGCTTTTAAGAACATTTCTTGATTTACTATTACAATGAGTGTAAACTCTGTGATTAAGAACTCTATGATTAAGAAGTATTTCATTAGATGCTATCTCAATAATTCCTATCATTTGAGGCATAGAGTCCTGTATCCTGACATTAATTCATTCATCTTCCTTTCAATTAATCAGTATTTGCATATAACACTCTAGAGTACTGAATGACATTCCAAACTGCCCAATGCATCAAAATCAATCAAGAAAATTTGATATCTGGACACACCTTAACCACTAAAGAAGTTACTTGGGGCTTTCATAATTTCTGTTTATTCTTTTTACATAAAAATTATGAACCCATTCTTTCATTAACTTCATATGTCGTTAAACAAAATAAAATAATCGTGCTATGCATCTGTTATGGTATACTATAAGCACAATTCCAGTCCTGAAAAACAAAGTCACTCAAAAATATCCTACACAAGTGGTGATGGGGAGCTAAATCTGGTTCCCTTCAGGATTGTCTCAGACCAAATATAGCTTAATATAACCAGGTTTACCTTGTACAGAATAATACAGCCAACAGATGTGAAAGAATTTCACTGAATGCAGCAACTTTCCTTCTTTTACTCACGAAAATATTCTAAATAAGATTGCAAAAGATAGCATACACTGTTACGAACCTCCTACACGACCACTATTTCTTATGAATTTACAATATCAATTCAAAGATAATTTTTTTTTTTTACGATACAATTTCTGAAACCTTTACATCGAGTATACATGGAGTACCCAGGTTCAACCCAAACAAAAACACAGGAAGTCTACTGGCTCTCCTGTGTACAATAAGCAATTTCAAAATGAGTTGAGCATGAAATATTCCATCAGGTCAAGTAACGAGAGTATTGCTGAAGTTAACAGCATCACTGCAAAGTTAATAATCTATCGTCCAAGTTAATAATTACGTGAACACGAACGCATTTCCTACCAGAACAATCCTCCACCTCGTCTCAGTAACCATACCCAGAAAACTCTTTCAACCTCTCTCAAAAATCACGATAATCCTTCCATACTCTAGATGATTAAGTGTGCTTCACTTTCGTGTCCTCAAACGACTCCAAGACAGCTGTAAATGAATGACTGTCTGAAGGTCGACGATAACGCAATCAAGCTACAAACATCAACATTTGTCCACCTTTCACACATTATACCCAAGACACTCACAAACCTTTTGGAATACTCTTCGTATCTTCCTCTTATTTCTTGCCTTGTCGCCTACATCGGCCATAATAATCCTTAACAGGACATGTTTTTTCCTGCGGTCAGCATTCCCCCTCGCTAGTAAGCAGCCATGTTGGACATCACTGGCGAGCCACAGAAAATGGGAACAAGAAGATTAGCAATACGTTCATTTAAATTGTTCTATACGTATGCGCTTAACCTTGTCATATTACTACAATATATATATATATATATATATATATATATATATATATATATATATATATATATATATATATATACAGGGTCCAGCACTGGAAACAGACAGGTTATTTGGGGTGTGTGTCTGACTTTAGAAAACTTGGATGAAGTTATTGTGTTAGATACCTGAGAGTGGATATGGCAGTTTGGAACCATGGGAGCTGAAATGAGCCACAGGAAGGAGTAGGCGAATATCCTGAGAGCATGGAGGGATGTGTGGTAAGGGAGTTCACTATCAGACAGGGGATGTTTGGGAGGAAGGTAGTCTCGACGGTGTCGTATGGTTGTGAAGCATGGGCTCTGGACGAGAATATACGGAAGAGGGTGAATGTTTTGGGAATGATATGTTTGAGGACAATATGCACTGTGAGGAGGGTTGATTGTGTAAAAAAAAAAGATAGGGTAAGATAGAAGTGTGGTAATGTAAAGAGTAGGGTAAAGGACGCTAAAGAGTTTGTGCTGAAATGTTTCTAAACACATCATGATAATGAACCACTTCAACTTCATATTACGTCGTATCTTTTGATGATCCAACTAAGCTTTGTGTGTCTTACATGACTGTTGATTAAAAACAATTACTAGATCCATACTGTACCAACTCCTTCACAATTTTGTTCCGATACTAAATCGTTTTTGATCACGTTAACCGGTGATAACAATAATGCAAGTACTGAGTATTCATATACTTAACTGTTGTTTCTTGTCTATCATCTCGTTCTGTCTGAGCTTAATGAATGGTTTTACCCTTAAAGTTAATATCAGAAGCAAATCGTCAAATACCAATATTCTGCTCAACTATTAATGTAAATATCTGAGGATGTTCTTTAAGGTTGAGACAAGTGGAGACGAATCTTTTTTTATTCCAGCAGAATGCACTCCTCAGGGATACATGCTTCTAACTGATGTAATTTGAATGTGTAGAGTTTCACTTGTTGTGAAAGCTTAAAAAAAGGCGAACAACATCAATATCCATTCTTGTTATAAATATACGACACAAGTTCAGCTGGCACTACGCCGACAGTGATTCCTGGCGACGGTAGGAAGGTCTGTCAGCTCATGACTGAAGCCGATCATAGCAGTCAACGAATTTATCAATACATGACGGGTCTTCCTTTCTTCTGACTCTACATCAGATAATACAGATACACAAATCAAGTGTATCTTCCTTTCTTATGACTCTACATCAGATAATACAGATACACAAATTAAGTGTATCTTCTTTTATTATGACTACATCATAATGGGAGCGGGGGGCTGGAAATCCTCCCCTCTCGTTTTTTTTTTAATTTTCCAAAAGAAGGAACAGAGAAGAGGGCCAGGCGAGGATATTTCCTCAAAGGCCCAGTCCTCTGTTCTTAACGCTACCTCGCTGTCGCGGGAAATGGCGGATAGTATGAAAAAAAAAAAAAAAAAAAAAAAAACATCAGATAATACAGATACACAAATTAAGTGTATCTTCCTTTCTTCTGACTCTACATCAGATAATACAGATACACAAATTAAGTGTATCTTCCTTTCCTCTGACTCTACATCAGATAATACAGATACACAAATTAAGTGTATCTTCCATTCCTCTGACTCTACATCAGATAATACAGATACACAAATTAAGTGTATCTTCCTTTCCTCTGACTCTACATCAGATAATACAGATACACAAATTAAGTGTATCTTCCTTTCCTCTGACTCTACATCAGATAATACAGATACACAAATTAAGTGTATCTTCCTTTCCTCTGACTCTACATCAGATAATACAGATACACAATTAAGTTTTCATCACATTTCGCACAAATGTAGAGTTAATGCCTGGACCATTCTACACTTGTATGTGGTCAATTGTTTCACCTTTGCAGTTAGTTACAAGGAGATAGACCGTTCTTTAGCACGAGAGAGGCTTTACACGTAATGATACCATGCATGGCCAAGAATTATTAAGAAATCATGAAGATGCTCAGGTACTTCGACTGGTGAATACAAAAATGGCAGATCCCGGTTCACAGCCAAGCCCGACAGACCGTTACATGGTTTACACAGATCGCTCACATACCCTGTTGACATCACGTCGTCTACTTACAACGTATCGTTCCAATTCACTTGATTGTGTGCACATCTTTCACTCTCCTGCATGATTAGGTCCCGATCACTTAAAACATTTTTCACTCCATCCTTTCATCTCCAGTTTGGTCTCCTGCGTCACCTCTTCCTCTACATTTCTGACACATAACTCCTTTGTCAACCCCCTCCCCATTCATTCTCTTCACATGTCCAGACCATTTCAGCACTTTCTCTTCAGCTCAATAAACCACACTCTTATTGATACACTTCTCTTTTACCCTTTTATTGCTTACTCGATCGAACCATCTCAGGTTACACAATGTCCTTAAACATCACATTTCCAACAAATCCATCCTCATCCGCACATGCGATGCATGGGCTACAGCCCATGCATCGCATCCTTACAACATAACGATCGTTAAGACTGCTATACCCTCCAACATACCATTTTTTCCCCTCCAAGACAACACTCCCTCTTTCCCACAAACCTTTCCATGTTTATCCCAGGACGCTTAACATGCCCTGGTTCAGTCCATTGACAGCACGTCGACCCTAGTACACCACATCGTTCCAGTTCACTCTATCCGTGCACGCCTTTCACCCTTCTGCATGTTCAGGCCCCAATCGCTGAAGATATATTTTCACTATATCCTTTCAACTCAAGTTTAGTCTCCCGCGTCATTTTTTCCCCTCCACTTCTGACATTTCCGCTTTGTCAAACTACCCTCGCTCATTCTCTCCGTATGTTCAAACCATTTCAGCACATCCACTTCATCTCTCCCACTCTATTTATAACCTTATCTCTCTCTAACCCTTTCATTACTTAATCAAACTACCTCACACAATATTGTTCTAACACATTTCATTTCCAACACATCCACCCTCCTCCATTTAGCCTTATCTATAACCCATGCCTCGCATCCATATGATATAGATGGGACTACTATTCCTTCGAACATATCCAATTTAGCCCTCCTATATAATTATCTCTTTTCCCACACATTCTTCAGCGCTCCCAGAACCTTGGCCCCCCTCCCCCGCCTTATGACTTACTTCCGCCTCGATGGTTCCATTCCATTTGCTGCTATGCTCACTCTTAGGTAACTGAAACACTTCACTTTTTCCTATTTCTTTCCACGCAAACTAATCCCAATTAACTTCATCTTTGCTAAACCTATTAACTAACCTTGCTTTACATTCACTGTCAACTATCTCCTTTCACATAATCTTGCAAACTAAGTCACCAACGCCTGCAGTTTCTTACTTGCATCTGTTACCCGATATATATATATATATATATATATATATATATATATATATATATATATATATATATATATATATATTTTTTTTTTTTTTTTTTTTTTTTTTTGCTTTGTCGCTGTCTCCCGCGTTTGCGAGGCAGCGCAAGGAAACAGACGAAAGAAATGGCCCAACCCACCCCCATACACATGTATATACATACGTCCACACACGCAAATATACATACCTACACAGCTTTCCATGGTTTACTCCAGACGCTTCACATGCCCTGATTCAATCCACTGACAGCACGTCAACCCCGGTATACCACATCGCTCCAACTCACTCTATTCCTTGCCCTCCTTTCACCCTCCTGCATGTTCAGGCCCCGATTACACAAAATCTTTTTCACTCCATCTTTCCACCTCCAATTTGGTCTCCCTCTTCTCCTCGTTCCCTCCACCTCCGACACATATATCCTCTTGGTCAATCTTTCCTCACTCATTCTCTCCATGTGACCAAACCATTTCAAAACACCCTCCTCTGCTCTCTCAACCACGCTCTTTTTATTTCCACACATCTCTCTTACCCTTACGTTACTTACTCGATCAAACCACCTCACACCGCACATTGTCCTCAAACATCTCATTTCCAGCACATCCATCCTCCTGCGCACAACTCTATCCATAGTCCACGCCTCGCAACCATACAACATTGTTGGAACCACTATTCCTTCAAACATACCCATTTTTGCTCTCCAAGATAATGTTCTCGACTTCCACACATTCTTCAAGGCCCTCAGAATTTTCGCCCCCTCCCCCACCCTATGATCCACTTCCGCTTCCATGGTTCCATCCGCTGCCAGATCCACTCCCAGATATCTAAAACACTTCACTTCCTCCAGTTTTTCTCCATTCAAACTCACCTCCCAGTTGACTTGACCCTCAACCCTACTGTACCTAATAACCTTGCTCTTATTCACATTTACTCTTAACTTTCTTCTTTCACACACTTTACCAAACTCAGTCACCAGCTTCTGTAGTTTCTCACATGAATCAGCCACCAGCGCTGTATCATCAGCGAACAACAACTGACTCACTTCCCAAGCTCTCTCATCCCCAACAGACTTCATACTTGCCCCTCTTTCCAAAACTCTTGCATTCACCTCCCTAACAACCCCACCCATAAACAAATTAAACAACCATGGAGACATCACACACCCCTGCCGCAAACCTACATTCACTGAGAACCAATCACTTTCCTCTCTTCCTACACGTACACATGCCTCACATCCTCGATAAAAACTTTTCACTGCTTCTAACAACTTTCCTCCCACACCATATATTCTTAATACCTTCCACAGAGCATCTCTATCAACTCTATCATATGCCTTCTCCAGATCCATAAATGCTACATACAAATCCATTTGCTTTTCTAAGTATTTCTCACATACATTTTTCAAAGCAAACACCTGATCCACACATCCTCTACCACTTCTAAAACCACACTGCTCTTCCCCAATCTGATGCTCTGTACATGCCTTCACCCTCTCAATCAATACCCTCCCATAATATATATATATATATATATATATATATATATATATATATATATATATATATATATATATATATATTTCATTATACTTTGTCGGTCTCCCGCGTTAGCGAGGTAGCGCAAGGAAACGGACGAAAGAACGGCCCAACCCACTCACATACTCATGTATATACATCCACGTCCACACACGCACATATACATACCTATACATCTCAACGTATACATATATGTACACACAGACATATACATATATACACGTACATAATTCATACTGTCTGCCCTTTATTCATTCCCGTTGCCACCCCGCCACACATGAAATGACAACCCCCCTCCACCCGCATGTGCGCGAGGTAGCGCTAGGAAAAGACAACAAAGGCCACATTCGTTCACACTCAGTCTCTAGCTGTCATGTATAATGCACCGTAACCACAGCTCCCTTTCCACATCCAGGCACCACAGAACTTTCCATGGTTTACTTCGGACGCTTCACATGCCCTGGGTCAATCCACTGACAGCACGTCGACCCCAGTATAACACATAGTTCCAATTCACGCATGTGAATGTTCAGGCCCCGATCACTCAAATTCTTTTTCACCCCATCTTTCCACTTCCAATTTGGTCTCCCACTTCTCCTCATTCCCTCCACTTCTGACACATATATCCTCTTTGTCAATCTTTCCTCACTCATTCTCTCCATGTGACCAAACCATTTCAAAACATCCTCCTCTGCTCTCTCAACCACACTCTTTTTATTACCACACATATCTTTTACCCTTTCATTACTTACTCGATCAAACCACCTCACACCACATATTGTCCTCAAACTTCTCATTTCCAGCACATCCACCCTCCTCCGCACAACTCTATCTATAGCCCACGCCTCGCAACCATATAACATTGTTGGAACCACTATTCCTTCAAACATACCTATTTTTGCTTTCCAAGATAACGTTCTCGACTTCCACACATTTTTCAAAGCTCCCAGAACTTTCGTCCCCTCCCCCACCCTATGATTCACTTCCGCTTCCATGGTTGCATCCGCTGCCAAATCCACTCCCAGATATCTAAAACACTTTACTTCCTCCAGTTTTTCTCCATTCAAACTTACCTCCCAGTTGACTTGTCCCCCAACCCTACTGTACCTAATAACCTTGCTCTTATTCATATTTACTCTCAGCTTTCTTCTTTCACACAGTTTACCAAACTCAGACACCAGCTTCTGCAGTTTCTCACCCGAATCAACCACCAGCCCTGTATCATCAGCGAACAACTGACTCACTTCCCAAGCTCTCTCATCCACAACAGACTGCATACTTGCCCCTCTTTCCAAAACTCTTGCATTCAACTCCCTAACAACCCCATCCGTAAACAAATTAAACAACCATGGAGACATCACCCACCCCTGACGCAAACTAACATTCACTGAGAACCAATCACTTTCCTCTCTTCCTACTCGTACACATGCCTTACATCCTCGATAAGAACTTTTAACTGCTTAATGGCCAGAGAGCGTTATTGGATTACGTGTTAATATATATATATATATATATATATATATATATATATATATATATATAGGGTGTTATGGTCGAGGTGGTGTGCAAAGTGAGAGGGGCAGGAAGAATGATTTGGTAAACAGAGAAGAGGTAGCAAAAACTTTGCGGAATATGAAAGCCGGCAAGGCAGCGGGTTTGGATGTTATTGCAGTGGAATTTATTAAAAAAGGGGGTGACTGTATTGTTGATTGGTTCGTAAGGTTATTTAATGTATGTATGACTCATGGTGAGGTGCCTGAGGATTGGCGGAATGCTTGCATAGTGCCATTGTACAAAGGCAAAGGGGATAAAAGTGAGTGCTCAAATTACAGAGGTATAAGTTTGTTGAGTATTCCTGGGAAATTATATGGGAGGGTATTGATTGAGAGGGTGAAGGCATGCACAGAGCATGAGATTGGGGAAGAGTAGTGTGGTTTTAAAAGTGGTAGAGGATGTGTGGATCAGGTGTTTGCTTTGAAGAATGTATGTGAGAAATACTTAGAAAAACAAATGAATTTGTATGTAGCATTTATGGATCTGGAGAAGGCATATGATAGAGTTGATAGAGATGCTCTGTGGAAGGTATTAAGAATATATGGTGTGGGAGGAAAGTTGTTAGAAGCAGTGAAAAGTTTTTATCGAGGATGTAAGGCATGTGTACGTGTAGGAAGAGAGGAAAGTGATTGGTTCTCAGTGAATGTAGGTTTGCGGCAGGGGTGTGTGATGTCTCCATGGTTGTTTAATTTGTTTATGGATGGGGTTGTTAGGGAGGTAAATGCAAGAGTTTTGGAAAGAGGGGCAAGTATGAAGTCTGTTGGGGATGAGAGAGCTTGGGAAGTGAGTCAGTTGTTGTTCGCTGATGATACAGCGCTGGTGGCTGATTCATGTGAGAAACTGCAGAAGCTAGTGACTGAGTTTGGTAAAGTGTGTGGAAGAAGAAAGTTAAGAGTAAATGTGAATAAGAGCAAGGTTATTAGGTACAGTAGGGTTGAGGGTCAAGTCAATTGGGAGGTGAGTTTGAATGGAGAAAAACTGGAGGAAATGAAGTGTTTTAGATATCTGGGAGTGGATCTGGCAGCGGATGGAACCATGGAAGCGGAAGTGGATCATAGGGTGGGGGAGGGGGCGAAAATTCTGGGGGCCTTGAAGAATGTGTGGAAGTCGAGAACATTATCTCGGAAAGCAAAAATGGGTATGTTTGAAGGAATAGTGGTTCCAACAATGTTGTATGGTTGCGAGGCGTGGGCTATGGATAGAGTTGTGCGCAGGAGGATGGATGTGCTGGAAATGAGATGTTTGAGGACAATGTGTGGTGTGAGGTGGTTTGATCGAGTGAGTAACGTAAGGGTAAGAGAGATGTGTGGAAATAAAAAGAGCGTGGTTGAGAGAGCGGAAGAGGGTGTTTTGAAGTGGTTTGGGCACATGGAGAGAATGAGTGAGGAAAGATTGACCAAGAGGATCTATGTGTCGGAGGTGGAGGGAACGAGAAGAGGGAGACCAAATTGGAGGTGGAAAGATGGAGTGAAAAAGATTTTGTGTGATCGGGGCCTGAACATGCAGGAGGGTGAAAGGAGGGCAAGGAATAGAGTGAATTGGAGCGATGTGGTATACCGGGGTTGACGTGCTGTCAGTGGATTGAATCAAAGCATGTGAAGCGTCTGGGGTAAACCATGGAAAGCTGTGTAGGTATGTATATTTGCGTGTGTGGACGTATGTATATACATGTGTATGGGGGTGGGTTGGGCCATTTCTTTCGTCTGTTTCCTTGCGCTACCTCGCAAACGCGGGAGACAGCGACAAAGTATAATAATAAAAAAAAAAAAAATATATATATATATATATATATATATATATATATATATATATATATATATATATATATATATACATACATATATATATATATATATATATATATATATATATATATATATATATATATATATATATATATATATACGCCCACTCATGTGTATATGCTCACTCATTCTCATCATGTGACCAAACCATTTCAATACACCCTTTTCTGCTCTCTCAACCACACTCTTTATATTACCACACATCTCTCTTACCCTTTCATTACTTACTCGATCAAACTACCTCACATTACACATTGTCCTCAAACATCTCATTTCCAACACATCCACCCTCCTCCGCACAACCCTATCTATAGCCCATGCCTCACAACCATATAAAATTGTTGGAACCACTATTCCCTCCAACATACTCATTTTTGCTTTCTCGCCTTCCACACATTCTTCAACGGTCCCAGAAACTTCTCCCCCTCCCCCAGCCTGTGACTCACGTCCACTTCCATTGTTCCATCCGCTGCCACATCCACTCGCAGATATCTAAAACACTTCACTTCCTCTAGTTTTTCTCCACAAAAACTTACCTCCCAATTTACTTGTCCCTCAACTGCTGAACCTAATAACTTTGCTCTTATTCACATTTACTCTCAGCTTTCCTCTTTCACACAGTTTACCAAACTGAGTCACCAACTTTTGCAGTTTCCCACCCGAATCAGCCACCAGCGCTGTATCATCAGCTAACAACAACCGACTCACTTCCCAAGCTCTCTCATCCACAACAGACTGCATACTTGCCCCTCTCTCCAAAACTCTTGCATTCACCTCCCTAACAACCCCATCCATAAACAATTTAAACAACCATGGAGACATCACGCACCCCTGCCGCAAGCCGACATTCACTGAGAACCAATCACTTTCCTCTCTTCCTACTCGTACACGTGCCTTACATCCTCGATAAAAGCTTTTCGATCCTTCTAGCAACTTACCTTCCACACCATATACTCTTAATACCTTCCACAGAGCATCTCTATCAACATATGCCTTCTCCAGATCCATAAATGCTACATACAAACCATCTGCATTTCTAAGTATTTCTCTCATACATTGTTCAAAGCAAACACCTGATCCACACATCCTCTACCACTTCTGAAAATACACTGATCCTCCCCAATCTGATGCTCTGTACATGACTTCACCCTCTCAATCGATACCCTCCCATATAATTTACCAGGAATACTCAACAAACTTTGAACAGTCGCCTTCATCTCCTTTGTCTTTGTACAGTGGCGCTATATATGCATTCCGCCAATCCTCCGGCACTTCACCATGAACCATACATATATTGAATCAACAACACAATCACCCCCTTTTTTGATAAATTCCACAGCGATGCCATCCAAACCCGCCGCCTTGCCGGCTTTCATCTTCCGCAAAGCTTTCACTTTATATATATATATATATATATATATATATATATATATATATATATATATATATATATATATATATATATATATTGGAAAGGATCACAATTTTGCGCGTGATCAATATATTCCTATGAGTCTAGGGGGAAAATGAAACACGATAAGTTCCCAAGTGCACTTTCGTGTAATAATCACATCATCAGGGGTTTACCAAATGGCGTCCTAGCTTCGTCTCTTCGATGTATATCAACCGACCGTTATATTTCTCTGTTTTGTCTCCCCTGATGATGTGATTATTACACGAAAGTGCAATTGGGAACTTATCGTGTTTCATTTTCCCAGTGGACTCATAGGAATATATTTTCTTTTTTTTTTTTTTTTTCTTTTAAACTATTCGCCATTTCCCGCGTTAGCGAGGTAGCGTTAAGAACAGAGGACTGGGCCTTTTTTGGAATATCCTCACCTGGCCCTACTCTGATCCTTCTTTTGGAAAATTAAAAAAAAAAAAAAAAAAAACGAGAGGGGAGGATTTCCAGCCCCCGCTCCCTCCCCTTTTAGTCGCCTTCTACGACACGCAGGGAATTTATATATATATATATATATATATATATATATATATATATATATATATATATATATATATATATATATATATATATAAATATATATATATATATATAAACAGCAAACATCATCGCTACCCCCTGCTTCAGCGAAGTAACGCCAGGATAACACACAAAAAAGGCCACATTCGTTCATACTCAGTCTCTAGCTGTCATGTGTAATGCATAGAAACCACAGCTTCCTATCCACATCCAGGCTCCACACACCTTTCCATGGTTTACCCTAGACGTTTCACATGCCCTGGTTCAGTCCATTGACAACACGTCGATCCCGGTATACCATATTGTTCCAGTTCACTCTATTCCTTGCACGCCTCTTACCCTTGTGTATGTTCAGGCCCCGGTCGCTCAAAATCTTTTTCACTCTATCCTTCCACCTCCAATTTGGTCTCCCACTTCTCTTCGTTCCCTCGACCTCTAACACATCTTTGTCAATCTCTCCTCACTCATTTTCTCCATATGTCCAAACCATTTCAACACACCTTTTTCTGTTCTCTCAACCACTTTTTATTTCCACACATCTCTCTTACCCTTTCATTACTTACTCGCTCAAACCACTCACACCACATACTGTTCTCAAACCATTTCATTTCCAATACATCCATCTTCCTCCGTACAAACCTATAGCCCATGCGTCCTAACTATATAATATCGTTGGAACTACTATTAGTTCAAACATACCCAATTTTGCTCTCCGAAATAACGTTCTCTTCTCCCACACATTCTTCATCGCACCCAGAAGCGTCGCCCCCTCCTCCACCCTGTGACTCACTTCCGCTCCATGGTTCCATCCGCTGCTAGTTCACTCCCAGATATCTAAAGCACTTCACTTCCTCCAATTTTGCTCCATTCAAACTCACATCCCACTTAACTTGTCCCCTCAACCCTACCGAACCTAATAACCTTGCTCTTATTCACATTTACTCTCAACTTTCTCCTTTCATACCCTTTTCTAAACTCAGTCACCAACTTCTGCAGTTTCTCACTCGAATCATCCACTAGAGCTGTATCATCAGTGAACAACAACTGACTCACTTCCCAGGCCATCTCATCCCATATAACGTTCTTTCATACATTCTTCAGCGTTACCTGATCCTTTGTCCCTCCTTACCATATGAGCCATTCCCGCTTCCATGGTTCTATTCGCCACCATGTCCACTCCCATATATCTAAAACACTTCACTTCCTCTATTTCTTTTCCGTTACAACTTACATCTATCCCTCATACCTGCTGAACCTAATATCGTTGCTTTTATTCACATTCACTCTCAACTTTCTCCTTTCACACACACTTCCAAACTCATTCAACAACTTAAGCAGTTTTCCATTCAAATCCACCACCAATGATGTATCATCAGCAAACAACAACTGATTCACTTCCTGGACCTTTCATCCCCAACAGACTGCATACTCGCCCCTCTCCAAGACTCCCGCATTTATCTCCCAGGCTACCCTATCCATAAACAAATTGAACAACCTTGGTGACATCACACATCCCTGCCGCAAACCAACCTTCCCTTGGAACCAATCACTCTCCTCTCGTACCCAAGCCTTACACTCTTGATAAAACTTCTCTGCTTCTAGCAAGTTTCTTCCCACAAAGTTTATTCTTAAGACTTTCTAAAAACCATTTCTATCAACTGTCATATGCCTCTTCCAGATCCATAAATTCCACATACAAATTCATGCTTTTCTAGATATTTCTCATACACATTCTTTAAAGCAAACACCTCATCCACACATCCCCTACCATTTTTGAAACCGCATTGCTCCTCCCGTCTGATGCACTGTGCATGCTATCATCCTCTGAATCAATACCTATCTATTACTCACAGTGTAGTTTGAACACTCACCTTTAAAAAATGGCACTTTACATGCATTTCGCCAATCCTCAGGCACTTCATTATAATCTATAAATGCACTGAAAATCCTTATAAACCAATCAACACTACTGTCACCCATTTTCTGAAAAAATTCAAGTGCAATACCATCCACTCCAGCCGCCTTGCCACATTTCATCTTATGCAAGGCTTTCACTAACTTTCTCTCTTCACCAAACCATACCACATGACTCACTTTGCATACCATCCCAGGATGGAATGCGAAAAGAGAATCAGGGAGAGTGGTTTGCATTCGATGAAATGTGTTAAGGCGGCTGAAGTGGATGGTATTGCAGTTTGACTCATTAAGAAAGGGGGAGTTTGTGTTCTTGATTGATTGGCAAGGATTTCATATATATGCATGGATCGTGGTGAGGTGCCTGAGGATTATCAAAATGCATGTATAGTACCACTGTATAATAGCATGGGGGATAAAGGTGAGTGTTCAAACTACAGAGGTATAAATCTGAGTATACCTGGTAAGCTGTATGGGAGGCTATTGACTGAGAGGGTGAAGGCATGTACAGAGCCTGAGACTTGGGAGGAGCAGTGTGGTTACAAAAGTGGCAGAGGATGTGTGGATTAGGTATTTGCTTTACAATCTGTGTGAGAAATACTTAGAAAAAAATAGATGGATTCGTATGTGGCATCTATGGATCTGGAGAAGGCATATGAGTTGACAGAGATGCTTTGTGGAAGGTCTTACGAATATACGGTGTAGAAGGTAAGTTGCTAAAAGCAGAGAGTGAAGGTTGGTCGGCGGCCGGGGTGTGTGCAGATATCACAGGGATTGGACCCCCCCCCCCCCCCCCCCCACACACACACACACACACACACTCACAAATACTTTTAAATTTCAATTCCTCAAAAACGAAGGAACAGAAGGGGGAAGCCAGTCAGGGAATGCTTGTCCTCTTCGAAGGCTCAGATTAAGGTGTCTTAATGTGTGTGGATGCAACCAAAATGAGAATAGAGATAGGTAGAGTAAAGAAACCTGGATGTTCTGGCTATGAGTGAAACAAAGCTGAAGGATAAAGGGGAAGAATTGTTTAGTAATGTCTTAGGAGTAAAGTTTGGGGTTGGTGAGAGGACAAAGGCTAAGGAAGAAGCACTACTCCTGAAGCAGGAGTTCTGGGAGTGCGTTATAGAGTGTAAGGAAGTAATTTCTAGATTTATGTGGGGAGAACTGAAAGTGGGTGGAGAGATGGATGATTATTTGTCCTTATGCACTTGGCCATAGGAAGAAAAATTAGGAGAGGAAAGTGTATGGGGTCAGTAGAGTGGGTGTGTCAACAATTTTGATGTAAAAGATGGATGATTTAAATGCAAAGGTAAGTAATGTGGCAGTTGAGAGTATAACTGGGACGCATGAACCATTCAGCGTTATGACTGAAAATGGTGAACAGCTTGTAGAGTTGTGTGCAGAGAAAGGACTGATGACGGGGAATATCTGATTTAAAAAAGAGACATACACAAGTAAACCTATGTGAGTAGATGGTCAGCGGTCGTTATTAGATTACGTATTAATTGATAGGCGTGTAGAAGAAAGACTTTTGCATGTAAATGTGCTGAAAGCTGTAGCTGTTGGGATGACTGATCACTATCTCGTGGAAGCGATGGAAGAGTTTTTCGAGAAAGAGTTAACAATGTCGGTGAGAAAAGAGAGAGAGTAAGTGAGCTTGGAAAAGGGACTTGTGAGGATACAATAGGAGAGATTGAGCGTAGAATGGCAAAAGGTGAGAGTAAATGACGCAAGGGAAAGTGAGTGAGAAATGGGAGGTATTTACGGACGCACAGCTGGCATTTGTAAGAAATTCGCGTGGCATGTTAAAGGTGGGAGATGGGCAGATTAGAAAGGGTAGTGAGTGGTGGGATGAAGAAGTAAAGTTGCAAGTGAATGAGAAGAGAGGCGTCTGGCCGGTACTTACAAGGAAGGAGTGCACATGATTGAGGAATGCTTAAAAGAAAGCGGCAGGAAGTCAAGAGGAATGTGCAGGGGTTGAAAAAGAGGGCAAATGAGTTGGGGTGAAAGAGTATCAGTAAACTTTGGGGAGAATAAAAAGATGTTTTGGAAGGAGGTAAATAATGTGCGAGACAAGAGTACAAATCTCAAACGTAGGTGAAGGGCGAAAGGAGGAAAGTGATAACAGGTAGTGATGGAGTGAGTATTTTGAATGACAGTTGAATGTGTTTGATGATAGAGTGGCAGATGTAGGGCGTTTGGTGGTGTGCGAAGTGAGTCAATGAGTGTGGTTTGGTAGAAAGAGACGTGGTGGTGAAAGTCTTGCAGATGATATGTGGCTGGAGTGGATGGTATTGCTGAATTTACTAAGAAAGGGAAAGAGTTTTGTTGATTGCTTGGTACAGATTTTCGTTGTAAGTATGGATAATGAGGTGTGAGGATTGACGGAATGCTTAAATAAGGCCACTTTTAAAAGGTAAGGGGGACAAAGGTGAGTGTTCAATAGAGGCATAAGTTTGATGAGTATATCTAAAAAAATGTATTGAAGGGTATTGATCGAGAGATGAAGGCATACACAGAGCATTAGATTGGGGAGGAGCAATGTGGTTTCAGAAGTGGCAGAAGATATGCAGATCAGATGTTTGTATTTAAGAATGTTAGAAATACTTAGAAAAACGGATGGAATTGTATGTGGGATTTATAGATGGGGGGGAAAGCATACGAAAGGCAGATAAAAATGCTTTGTAGAAGGTCTTATGAATATACAGTGTGGGAGGATATCTACTAGAAGTAGTGAGAAATTTTTATCAAGGGAGTAAGGCAAGTGTACGAGTAAGAGGCAAGTATATGGTTCCCAGTGAAGGTAGGTGTGCGGCAGCGGTGTTTGATGTTACCATGGTTGTTGAACTTGTTCATGAATGAGGTGGTGACGGAGGGAAATACGAGTCTTGAAGAAAGGAGTTCGTATGCAATCCGTGGGGGATGAAAAGGCTTCGGAAGTGAGTCAGTTGGTTTGCTGATAATGCAGCACTGATGGCAGATTTGAGTGAGAAATTTCAGAAGTTGGCAACTGAATTTAAAGTGTGAAAGACATCTTTAAATGGATGTGAACAAAATCAATGTTATTAGGATTAGCAGGGTTGAGTGACAGGTTAGTTGGGATGTGATTCTGAATTGAAAAAAAAGGAGGAAATGAAGTTCTTTAGATACATGAGAGTGGACATGGTGGCGAATGGAACCCTGGAAGCGGAAGAGAGTCATAGGGTAGTGGAGGGGGGGGGGGGGGTGAAGGTTTTGAGAGCGACGAAGAATGTGTGGAAATAACTTTATCTAAGGGAGCAAAAATGGGTATGCTTTGAAGGAACTGTAGTTCCAACAATATAATGTGGATGCGAGGCCTAAGTGACAGAGAACCAGACCAAATTGGAGATGGAAGGATGGAATGAAGATAGTGAGCGATCGAGGCCTGAACATGAATGGGATAGAGTGAATGGGAACCATGTGGTGTACTGTTTACTGGGTTCGACGTGCAATCGATGGATTAAACCAAGGCATGTGAAGCGTCTGGGGTAAACCATGGAAAGATCTGTGGGGCCTGGTTGTGGATAGGGAGCTGTGGTTTCGGTGTATTATAAATACAACTAGAGAATGGATGAGCGCAGGTGTGGCCTTTCTTCGTCTGTTCATGGCACTACCTGGCTAACGCGGGAAACGGCGATCAAATATGATGGTGGGGGACAAAATTATATATATATATATATATATATATATATATATATATATATATATATATATATATATATAGTAGGGCCCAATGGTGCAGTGTTAGATCTAATGTATCTCCCTGGACCCACAAAAGATCCTAAATTGACGTAGAAAAAAAAAATAAAGCCTCGCTGCTCACTAATGGAATGATAGAACTGTGTATGGAGTGATCTGTTGGAGTAGTGAAACGGCGTTGCATTTTCCCGAAATACAGGGCAGAGTCGGCATTACTCCCACATTTTCAGCCAGTTTGTACGTCCCCATCAACTAGTTAACGTTTTAGATATCCATATTGTTCGTAACATCCTGAATTACATCACTCTATCTATATGTCTAGACCATGTCAATATCTGTACCCTGTCAACCAGCTGACAAACTTTGCTATATACCATGAAACAATCTAACGGGACTGTGGCAGTCACTTGGGGTAGCAGCGAGGTGCGCATGCACCACACACGTCCACTAAGCAAACCAACACTGGTAGGTTCAGCAAACTAAATACATTACATGCGGTACAGCGAAGTAAATGCCTCACACTTGTCAAGACGCTCTTAGCACCGACACATCATCTTTATCTGTTCATGACCAGCATTAGAGCTTAGATAATGGCTGCACAACGCATTCTCAAGTGCGGTCTGGCGCCTTAGGTGAGTGGTCGTAGACTCTAGCTACACAGCTAGCCACAGCTTGCCAAGAAAAGTTTTGCACAGCTATAATGTTAAGGCTATTCACCACTCAGAGGATCAAGATAACATCAAAAGAAGTAAGGACACTGCAAGAGGTCTATTGGCCCATGCTGGGCAGGTCTTGAGTCTGTCCATTGTTGTCGGATGATTTTGCAACCGAGACGTATGTTTACTGAGCACCGTCCCCCATCTTGTGCGGGACCAACCGCTAGAGCAGCATCATTTTATCCATTAGAAGCGAGGATTTTTAACCTTCCCTGCAGAGAGAGAGAGAGAGAGAGAGAGAGAGAGGACTCCCCCAAGTCCCACGTGCATCTTCCTCCCTGTGCATTATATTAGAGCAACAATGTGTATCTTACCGAAGCAAAGTGTTTACCTGCCTCCAGAATATCATGTACTTTACTTGGGTCACTTGCCTTTTAAGTGGTGTTGGTAGTAGGGTTTTTTTAATGGGCACTCAAAAAAAACAACCTTCGTAAACCCAGCTGAGTCAGTTCATAACTCGGGGTCTTTCTTAGTTGAAATTCGGTGTTTTCCAGCTTACACAACGACGTACACCATGAGCTTAGCCTGACCAAGAATCTTGACATTTATTCCACCTTTTTAGCAAACATCACAGACTATTCCGATTTTACCTTTTTTACACTACTTTATATTCTGTTTTTACTGTAACTACATATATTCCAACCAGTTGTATGAGTTATACCGAAATCCTTCTTATGAGTTGGATTTAATCTTATTACGTATTTCTTCGACTTCAAAACGCTGTAATTATTAAATATTTTTATCATCAATCAGATAGGGTTATATTTTTATATAAGATATTCTTATTTCTAACATAATATATAAAAAGGGACATGATTTAGAATATTTTCACCAAACAGTCAGAGAGGTGTCGACGGTCCATCAGAAGTTGACGATCAACATCAACAAACTTGTGCCGAGAGTTTTGGCCGTGAGTGACTTTCCTCTCTTCGAGATGACTAAAGAAAGTACAAAACCCGATAAAAAGGAGACGAAGAAGGATGAAGATAAGAAAGATGGCGATATTAAGGAAGAGCTGGTAAGTGTGGTGTTCATAGCTTTATGAAAATGTTAAGTGTGCTAAAATTTATGATTAATTCCGTGGTTGCTGTGTATGGATAGTATTTTAAGCAGTGAAAGAATTGGTTTGAGGGATTTTTCACTGGTAGTTCTTAACTAACTAAAGTTCCAGTTAGGGAGCACCAACATTATAACATAAATATGGATGAAATGCAAGTTTCAGTTGAAGAACATCACCGAAATGACATACGGATGGATGACACGCATATCACTGGCCTGTCTTGCTACTAAAATGTATCTGTACAGGGAACGTTTGAAGTATTATTATTGTCATTAGAATTGAAAACGAATATGATTAGGGATGTCGATAACTTTAAAGAAAAATTGGTAAAGATGAGAAAAAAATCGAAATCATTATATTCAATATTGCAGTTGAATCATAACAATTTGCAGTATTCCTAAACGAAATCCTGGAGAACTTCTGTAGGATCGATGAAATACATGTGTTAAACTGTGGGAGACCCACTTGAATAATGTTTATTTATCATTGTTCATATGAGATTGGAAAGGAATGTATACAAAGTTTTGTGTGCAAAATATTCTTTTCTAGTATTAGATATGTTCATAACTGTTTTCATATACTTCTCAAAACCTTAACAGTTATTGTCTGTCTCAGTTGGAGAGATTATATATCTCGTAACATGTCCTTGCTTCTGAGTGTTTCACAGGCTTTGAGCTGTAAGAACCCTTGGAAAATGGTCTTGAAATAACATGAGAACTTTTTCAAAAAAGAGTCCTGGGTTATTATTATTTTGATTATTATTGTTATTACAGAACCACATCATAAGGAAAGTATAAGTTAAAGGCAATGAACAGAGTATCTGAGATTGGAAGTAAATTTAGTTATGAGCTACTACACTAATTTAGAACATAATGTGACATCTTTCTTATGTCAATTAACAAAAATTCTATCTGCTTACAGTCAGAAGAGGACAAACAGTTACAGGAGGAGTTGAACATGTTGGTGGAGAGGTTGCAAGAATCAAACGCTGACTTGTACAAGCCAGCTCTAGAGCAGATCCGGTCTCTTATCCGATCTTCCACTACCTCCATGACCAGTGTTCCAAAACCACTCAAGTTTATGAGACTTCATTATCAGGCAATGAAGGTGATTTTTCCAAGTTGTATCTGTGTTGTTTCAGCCAAGAGAAAATTTTATGTACATATGCTCACATAAAAACATTACATTTGGCAGTTAGATAATGGATATGAACGAATGAGGCCTCTCCTTTGTCTGTTCATGGCACTACCTCGCTAACACACAAATGGTGAATAAGTATGAAAGAAAGAACTTGCATACCCATAGATGGTACAGTGGTTAGTATTACAGACCTTGAATCAGCATGTGCGTGCCTGTTGTTGGGCTCAAATGAGTTCAAGTCCCAGGCTTTGTATACTTTTGAAGCAGTGGGACTGATTCTTGGTACTCAGGGATCAGAATGCAAGTGTGGATAGTAAGACTATTCAGGGTCTCATAAGGGGACATGGGGTCCCTAGGTGTAAATGAAGATAGGAGGGAGCTTGTTGAGCTGTTTGTTGAAAGGGGAATGGTGATTGTAGATATTTAGTGAAGAAAAAGATCTATACACAAGTAGACATGGTTGAATGGGGTGTGTAGACAGTTCTCTATGTTAGATTATGTGATAAGTGATGAGCTTGCAAAGGAAAGTTGCTGGGTGTAAATGTATTAAGATGGGTGGCAAGTGGAGTGTTTGATCATTTCCTGGTGGAGGTGAGTGGAAACATTTTTATTATGGTTTGGAAAATAGGTACTGCTTGGGAAAAAATGTGGTGAATATAAGTGAGCTTAGTAATGAGGCCATTGTGCAGGAATAACAATAGAAATTGAATAAAGTTTGGCATTGGGTGGAAGTAAATGAAACAAAGGGTATGGAGGATGTTTAGGGAAGCAGTGTAAGTGAAGTGTCTGACATGGAGATAAGAGGAAGGGTAGTGAGTAGAGAGTTAAAGAAAGTGAAAGAAAAAAGGAAAGGTGTATAGGTGGTATCTGCAGGGAAGGAGTGTGAGTACTTAAGAAAGCACTTGGAGTTCAAGAGAAAGGTATAAGGGATGAAATGGGAGTGAGGAGAGCAGTTGATTAAGTGTTATCAGCCAAATGGGAAGTTAGAAAGAGGCATCTGAATGTGTTATAGGAGAGTATAGCATATGTGGTGTTTGTGACAGGGTTGCTTGCAGAGGAAGTCTTCTTATAGCCAATAGAAATTTAATGAATCATGTTGATCACCAGTGATTCAGAGATGAGCGTCTTTTAGTCCCCAGGAATCTTAAGGCCTTCTCAGCAAGGAACATATCGTATTAGACAAAGTTACTTCTTTATGTGAACCCAATTTATTTGTATGTCAGAGGCCATAAGTTGGAATTGGTAAGTCACACTGTTGGCCATTCTGAGAAACCTTCCCTTGGAGGATTAATATGGACATGTTTAACTGTCCATGTCTGTCAGTGATGGTGTTTAGGGTTGATCAGGTATGGCCTTCGATTGCCCCTGTCAGGGCAGGAGGAAGGTACTGTTCATACATTCTGCCCATTCTCAGGTTCTGGGAGTGATGAAGTATGTGTGGAAGGAGAGAATGTTGTCTCAGGGAGCAAGAATGGGTATGTTTGAAGGAATAGTAGTTCCATCAATGTTATATGGTTGTGGGGCATGGGCTATAGATAGGTTTGTGCAGAGGAAGGTGGATGAGTTGGAAGTGAAAAACTCGCCCTTACCTTCCTGACCACCTCATCTATAAATGATTTAAACAGCCATGGGGACATCACACACCCCTGCCCCAGACTGGCCTTCAGTGGGAGCCAATTGCTTTCCTCCCTTCCTACTTGTACACATGCCTTACATCCTTGATAAAAACTTTTCACTGCTTCTAGCAGCTTACCTCCCATACTATATACTCTTAAGACCTTCCATGAAGCATCTCTATCAACCCAATCATATGCCTTCTAAAGATCCATAAATGCTACATACATATTATAGTTTGAATTGAATCCACGAATCCATGGATTGAGTAGAAATTATTGAGTGTGTTCAACTAATGAAAAATCATTATGCCGATGTTGAAAACAAATTATGGTATTGTCACTTCCTTACTAGCTTATATCCAAGTATCACTGGTGATTTCTTGAACCCTTGTTGAAAATATTTAAGAATTTTTTTTTGTCTTATTACTCTTGATTTGGATGATGATAAAACACTCTGTTTCAGGATATTCATGAGAAAATCAAGGATGGTAACTTGAAGAAATTTGCCTCTGACATTGTATCAGTCCTTGCCATGACCATGTCCGAGGAGCGGGAATGCCTCAAGTACCGACTTCTTGGCCAACGTGGTGATATAGGAGACTGGGGCCATGAATTTGTCAGGTTTGTACTTTTTTAGCTCAGCTCATGATTGATTATTGTATTTATCTTATTTTATCATATAGAGGTTCATGAAGAAGCTAAACCATGCCAGGGAGAATACTGCTGTATGAGTGTGTTTGACAGCATTATTGTAGAGTAGTAAGATATGGTCAACACAAGAGCTATGTACTTTACCAGAAAAAATTCTTTCTGCAATTAGTCCTCATGTGAAACTTGGAAGGGGTGCCAAAAGTTCACCCAGGTGTTAATGAGTACTTACTGCAATGAGCTGATTAAGTTGTATGTTTGTGCATGCATATGAATATATTGGTTTGGAAATTCCCCTTTTCTTTGTTAATTTTCTGAAGGTCAGAACAGAAAGAACCTAGCCAGGATTTTTCCTCAAAGGACTGATTCTACCACAGTGATATGGGAAATTGTGAAAATCATTGTTGTTTGGTTGATTATTCTTACACAGAGGGGATGTGAGCATATGAGGCCATTTCTTTGTATGTTCTTGGTGCTACCATGCTAACATGGGAAACATCCACAGAACATCAGACATGTGTTTGTGTGTTTGGGGGGGTATGTTGTTTCTGAAGTGGTAAAGGCTATACAGATGAGATGTTTCTTTTGAAGAATTTGTGTGAGGAAAAAATTAGGGAAACAGAAGGATTGATAGGTGGCATTGACAGATCAGGAGAAAGTATCTAATAGAACCAGGGCATGTGAAGTGTCTTGGGTAACCCATGGAAAGGTCTGTGGGCCCTGGATGTGGATACTGAGCTGCGGTTTTGGTGCATTGCATATGACAGCTAGAGACTGGATGTGAACAAATGTGACCTTTTTTGTCTTTTCCTGACACTACCTCGCTGAAGGGGGGATGCTATCTCCTGTGTGGTGGGGTAGCGACAGGAATGGACAAAGGCAAGCAAGTATGAATATGTACATGTGTTTATGTATGTGTTGATATGTATATGTATGTATATGTGTATGAATATATATGTTGATATGTATGTATATATATATATATATATATATATATATATATATATATATATATATATATATATATATATATATGTGTATGTGTGTATATTGAGTGGATGGACCATTTCTTCATGTTTCCTGGCATTGCCTTGCTGATGCAGGAAACAGTGATTATGTTTAACAATGATAAAAAAAAAAATGCTTTTTGTAATATGTTATGAATTTATGGTGTGAGAAGAAGGTTGTTACAGGAAGTTAAGTTTCTATCAAGACAGTAAGACATATGGAGGAGTAGATAGAGAGGAGGTTGAGTGGTTTTGGATGAAGGTGGATTTGCAGCAGGGTTGTGTCATGTCACCATAGTTTTTCAGTTTGTTCATGGATGGGGCAATGAGGGAGGTGAATGTGAGGATTTTAGGGAGAAGGTCAGGTTTGCAGTTTGTCTAAGGTTTGCATTGACAGTGCTGGCAGCAGGTTTGAATAAAAAAGTGCAGAAATCGGTTTCTGAGTTTGGGAGAGAGTGTGAAAGGAGAAAGAAGAGAGTAAATGCGAATGAAAGAAAGGTTATTAGTGTTAGTAGAGAAGAGAGACAGGTTAGTTGGAGTGTGAGTTTGAATGGAGAGAATTTAGAGGTAGTGAAGTGTTTTGTTTACCTGGAAGTGGATGTGGAAGGGAATGGAGCTGTGGAAGCCTCCACCATAGGATGGGTAAGGGGCAGAAGTAAGGATGCATTCAGGAATGTGTGGAAAGAGGTCACTTTCTGTGAGGTCAAAGATGGGTGCGTTTGATGGGTCAAGTTATGTAGATGGGGAGATTGTTGAACTGCTTTAGACTCAACTTTGTCTAGCAAGTATGTAGACCTAGAATCTCTCCACATGTGAAGACAGTACTGTACTCCATACAAGGACAGATCAAACCTTTTTATGCACTTAGCAGTTGTTTAGGAGAAAAGGAGTCACAGCATCTAAACAGTGCTCCATGTGTCTTAGAGGTTGACTTTACTGTTTGTGGATTGTGAAGTTTCTAAAGTTGGATTTTACAGTGATACCAAATATGACACAATTGGCATATGCCACTAGAAAGCACTGGCCTATTCAGACATGGGGATGTGCTGGAAATGAGATGTTTGAGGACAATATGTGGTGTGAGATGGTTTGATCAAGTAAGTAATAATAGGGTAAGAGAAATGTGTGGTAATAAAAAGAGTGTGGTTGAGAGAGCAGAAGAGGGTGTTTTGAAATGGTTTGGTCACATGGAGAGAATGAGTGAGGAAAGATTGACCAAGAGGATATATGTGTCAGAGGTGGAGGGAACGAGAAGAAGTGGGAGACCAAATTGGAGGTGGAAAGATGGAGTGAAAAAGATTTTGAGTGATTTGGGACTGAACATGCAGGAGGGTGAAAGGTGTGCAAGGAATAGAGTGAATTGGAACGATGTGGTATACCAGGGTCGACGTGCTGCCAATGGATTAAACCAGGGCATGTGAAGTGTCTGGGGTAAACCATGGAAAGTTCTGTGGGACCTGGATGTGGAAAGGGAGCTGTGGTTTTCGGTGCGTTATTACATGACAGCTAGAGACTGAGTGTGAATGAAAGTGGCCTTTGTTGTCTTTTCCTAGTGCTACCTTGCGCACATGAGGAGGAAGGGGTAGTTATTTCATGTCTGGCAGGGTGGCGATGGGAATGAATAAAGACAGAGAGAATGAATTATGTACATGTGTATATATGTATATGTCTGTATGTGTATATATATGTATACGTTGAGATGTATAGGTATGTATATTTGTGTGTGTGGACGTGTATGTGTATACATGTGTATGTGGGTGGGTTGGGCCATTCTTTCGTCTGTTTCCTTGTGCTACCTCGCTAACGCGGGAGATAGTGACAATGAATATATTTATTATTTATTTATTTATAGATATATTTATTTATTTATTTTGTTTTGTTGCTTTTCCCGCGTTAGCAAGGTAGTGCAAGGAAACAGATGAAAGAATGGCCCAACCCACCCACATACACATGTATTATACATACACGTCCCCACACGCAAATATACTTACCTATACATCTCAACGTATACATATATATACACACAGACATATACATATATATACACATGTACATAATTCATACTGTCTGCCCTTATTCATTCTCATCACCACCCCGCCACACATGAAATAACAACCCCCTCCCCCTTCATGTGTGCGAGGTGGCACTAGGAAAAGACAAGGGCCACATTCGTTCACACTCAGTCTAGCTGTCAAGTATAATGCACTGAAACCACAGCTCCCTTTCGACATCCAGGCCCCACAGAACTTTCCGTGGTTACCCCAGACGCTTCACACGCCCTGGTTCAATCCATCTACAGCACGTCGACCCGATATACCACGTCGTTCCTATTCACTCTATTCCTTGCAAGCCTTTCACCATCCTGCATGGTCAGGCCCCGATCACTCAAAATCTTTTTCACTCCATCTTTCCACTTCCAATTTGGTCTCCCTCTTCTCCTCGTTCCCTCCACCTCTGACACACATATCCTCTTTGTCAATCTTTCCTCACTCATTCTCTCCATGTGACCAAACCATTTCAAAGTATCCTTTTCTGCTCTCTCAACCACGCTCTTTTTATTACCACACATCTCTTTTACCCTATTATTACTTACTCGATCAAATCACCTCACACCACATATTGTCCTCAAACATCTCATTTCCAGCACATCCACCCTCCTCCACACAACTATTCTATAGCCCATGCCTCGCAACCATATAACATTGTTGGAACCACTATTCCTTCAAACATACCCATTTTTGCTTTCCGAGATAATGTTCTCGACTTCCACACATTTTTCAACGCTCCCAGAACTTTCGCTCCCTCCCCCCACCCTATGATTCACTTCCACTTCCATGGTTCCATCCACTGCCAAATCCTCTCCCAGATATCTAAAACACTTCACTTCCTCCAGTTTCTCTCCATTCAAACTTACCTCCCAGTTGACTTTACCCTCAACCCTGCTGTACCTAATAACCTTGCTCTTCTTCACATTTACTCTCAACTTTTTTCTTTCACACACTTTACCAAACTCAGTCACCAGCTTCTGCAGTTTCTCACCCGAATCAGCCACCAGGGCTGTATCATCAGTAAACAACAACTGACTCGCTTCCCAAGCTCTCTCATCCACAACAGACTGCATACTTGCTCCTCTTTCCAAAACTCTTGCATTCACCTCCATAACAACTCCATCCATAAACAAATTAAACAACCATGGAGTTATCACACACCCCTGCCACAAACTAACATTCACTGAGAACCAATCACTTTCCTCTCTTCCTACACATACACATGCCTTATATCCTCGATAAAAACTTTTCACTGCTTATAACAACTTGCCCCCCACACCATATATTCTTAATACCTTCCACAGAGCATCTCTGTCAATTCTATCATATGCCTTCTCCAGATTCATAAATGCTACATACAAATCCATTTGATTTTCAAAGTATTTCTCACATACATTCTTCTTCGCCGCTGTCTCCCGCGTTTGCGAGGTAGCGCAAGGAAACAGACGAAAGAAATGGCCCAACCCCCCCCATACACATGAACATACATACGTCCACACACGCAAATATACATACCCACACAGCTTTCCATGGTTTACCCCGGACGCTTCACATGCCTTGATTCAATCCACTGACAGCACATCAACCCCTGTATACCACATCGCTCCAATTCACTCTATTCCTTGCCCTCCTTTCACCCTCCTGCATGTTCAGGCCCCGATCACACAAAATCCTTTTCACTCCATCTTTCCACCTCCAATTTGGTCTCCCTCTTCTCCTCGTTCCCTCCACCTCCGACACATATATCCTCTTGGTCAATCTTTCCTCACTCATTCTCTCCATGTGCCCAAACCACTTCAAAACACCCTCTTCTGCTCTCTCAACCACGCTCTTTTTATTTCCACACATCTCTCTTACCCTTACGTTACTTACTCGATCAAACCACCTCACACCACACATTGTCCTCAAACATCTCATTTCCAGCACATCCATCCTCCTGCGCACAACTCTATCCATAGCCCACGCCTCGCAACCATACAACATTGTTGGAACCACTATTCCTTCAAACATACCCATTTTTGCTTTCCGGGATAATGTTCTCGACTTCCACACATTTTTCAAGGCTCCCAAAATTTTTGCCCCCTCCCCCACCCTATGATCCACTTCCGCTTCCATGGTTCCATCCGCTGACAGATCCACTCCCAGATATCTAAAACACTTCACTTCCTCCAGTTTTTCTCCATTCAAACTCACCTCCCAATTGACTTGACCCTCAACCCTACTGTACCTAATAACCTTGCTCTTATTCACATTTACTCTTAACTTTCTTCTTCCACACACTTTACCAAACTCCGTCACCAGCTTCTGCAGTTTCTCACATGAATCCGCCACCAGCGCTGTATCATCAGCGAACAACAACTGACTCACTTCCCAAGCTCTCTCATCCCCAACAGACTTCATACTTGCCCCTCTTTCCAAGACTCTTGCATTTACCTCCCTAACAACCCCATCCATAAACAAATTAAACAACCATGGAGACATCACACACCCCTGCCGCAAACCTACATTCACTGAGAACCAATCACTTTCCTCTCTTCCTACACGTACACATGCCTTACATCCTCGATAAAAACTTTTCATTGCTTCTAACAACTTGCCTCCCACACCATATATTCTTAATACCTTCCACAGAGCATCTCTATCAACTCTATCATATGCCTTCTCCAGATCCATGAATGCTACATACAAATCCATTTGCTTTTCTAAGTATTTCTTATGCCTTCTCCAGATCCATAAATGCTACATACAAATCCATTTGCTTTTCTAAGTATTTCTCACATACATTCTTCAAAGCAAACACCTGATCCACACATCCTCTACCACTTCTGAAACCACACTGCTCTTCCCCAAACTGATGCTCTGTACATGCCTTCACCCTCTCAATCAATACACTCCCATATAATTTCCCAGGAATACTCAACAAACTTATACCTCTGTAATTTAAGCACTCACTCTTATCCTCTTCGCCTTTGTACAATGGCACTATGCAAGCATTCCACCAATCATCAGGCACCTCACCATGAGTCATACATACATTAAATAACCTTACCAACCAGTCAGCAATACAGTCACCCCCTTTTTTAACAAATTCCCCTGCCATACCATTCAAACCCTATGCCTTGCCGGCTTTCATCTTCCACAAAGCTTTTACTACCTCTTCTCTGTTTACCAAATCATTCTCTCTAACCCTCTCACTTTGCATACCACCTCGACCAAAACTCCCTATATCTACCACTCTATCATCAAACACATTCAACAAACCTCCAGAATACTCATACCATCTCATTCTCACATCACCACTACTTGTTACCACCTCCCCATTACCCCCCTTCACTGAAGTTCCCATTTGTTCCCTTATCGTAGGCACTTTATTTACCTCCTTCCAAAACATCTTTTTATTCTCCCTAAAATTTAATGATACTCTCTCACCCCAACTCTCATTTGCCCTCTTTTTCACCTCTTGCACCTTTCTCTTGACCTCCTGCCTCTTTCTTTTATACATCTCCCACTCATCTGCATTATTTCCCTGCAAAAATCGTCCAAATGCCTCTCTCTTCTCTTTCACTAATAATCTTACTTCCTCATCCCACCACTCACTACCTTTTCTAATCTGCCCACCTCCCATGCTTCTCTTGCACAAGCATCTTTTGCGCAAGCTATCTCTGCTTCCCTAAATACATCCCATTCCTCCCCCACTTCCCTTACATCCTTTGTTCTCAAATTTTTTCATTCTGTACTCAGAATATTTTTTTTTTTCATACTTTGTCACTGTCTCCCACGCTAGCGAGGTAGCACAAGGAAACAGACGAAAGAATGGCCAAACCCACCCACACACGCATGTATATACATACACGTCCACACACGCACATATACATACCTATACACCTCAGCGTATACATATATATACACACAGACATATGCATATATACACATGTCTGTAATTCACACTGTCTGCCCTTATTTATTCCCATCGCCACCCCTGCCACACATGAAATGAACAACCCCCCTCCCCCTGCATGTGCATGAGGTAGCACTAGGAAAAGACAACAAAGGCCACATGCGTTCACACACAGTCTCTAGCTGTCATTATAATGCACCGAAACCACAGCTCCCTTTCCACATCCAGGCCCCACAAAACTTTCCATGGTTTACCCCAGACGCTTCACATTCCCTGGTTCAATCTATTGACAGTACGTTGACCCTGGTATACCACATCGTTCCAATTCACTCTATTCCTTGCATGCCTTTCACCCTCCTGCATGTTCAGGCCCCGATCAAATAAAATCTGTTTCATCCCATTATTCCACCTCCAATTTGGTCTCCCACTTCTCATTCCCTCCACCTCTGACACATATATCCTCTCTGTCAATCTTTCCTCACTCGTTCTCTCCATGTGACCAAACCGTTTCAAAACACCCTCTTCTGCTCTCTCAACCACACTCTTTTTATTACCACACATCTCTCTTACCCTATTATTACTTACTCGATCAAACCACCTGACACCACATATTGTCCTCAAACATCTCATTTCCAGCACATCCACCCTCCTCTGCACAACTTTACCTATAGCCCATGCCTCGCAACCATATAACATTGTTGGAACTACTATTCCTTCAAACATACCCATTTTTGCTTTCCGAGAAAATGTTCTTGACTTCCACACATTTTTCAATGCTCCCAGAACTTTTGCCCCCTCCCCCACCCTATGATTCACTTCTGCTTCCATGGTTCCATCCACTGCCAAATCCACTCCCAGATATCTAGAACACTTCACTTCTTCCAATTTTTCTCCATTGAAACTTACCTTCCAGTTGACTTGTCCCTCAACCTAACTGTCCCTAATAACCTTGCTCTTATTCACATTTACTCCCAGCTTTCTTCTCTCATACACTTTACCAAACTCAGCCACCAGCTGCTGCAGTTTCTCACCCGAATCAGCCACCAGCGCTGTATCATCAGCGAACAACAACTGACTCACCTCCCAAGCTCTCTCATCCACAACAGACTGCATACTTGCCTCTTTTCCAACACTCTTGCATTCACCCACTTAACAACCCCATCCATAAACAATTTAAACAAACATGGAGACATCACGCACTCCTGCCGCAAACCAACATTCACTGAGAACCAATCACTTTCCTCGCTTCCTACTCGCACAGATGCCTTACATCCTCGATAAAAACTTTTCACTGCTTATAACAACTTACCTCCCACACCATATATTCTTAATACCCTCCACAGAGCATCTCTATCAACTCTATCATATGTCTTCTCCAGATCCATAAATGCTACACACAGATCCATTTGCTTTTCAAAGTATTTCTTCAAAGCAAACACCTGATCCACACATACTCTACCACTTCTGAAACCACACTGCTCATCCCCAATCTGATGCTCTGTACATTCCTTCACCCTCTCAATCAATACCCTCTCATATAATTTCCCAGGAATACTCAACAAACTTATACCTCTGTAATTTGAGCACTCACCTTTATCCCCTTTGCCTTTGTACAATGGCACTGTGCATGCATTCTGCCAATCCTCAGGCACCTCACCGTGAGTCATACATACATTGAATATCCTTACCAACCAGTCAACAACACAGTCACCCCCTTTTTTAATAAATTCCACTACAGTACCATCCAAACCCGCTGCTTTGCCAGCTTTCATCTTCCGGAAAGCTTTTACTACCTCTTCTCTGTTTACTAAATCATTCTCCCTAACCCTCTTACTTCGCACACCACATCGACCTAAACACCCTATATCTGCAACTCTATCATCTAACACATTCAACATACCTTCAAAATACTCACCCCATCTCCTTCTCACATCACCACTACTTGTTATCACCTCCCCATTACCCCCCTTCACTGTTGTTCCCATTTGTTCTCTTGTCTTATGCACTTTATTTACCTACTTCCAAAATATCTTTTTATTCTCCCTGAAATTTAATGATACTCTCTCACCCCAACTCTCATTTGCCCTATTTTTCTCACCTCTTGCCCCTCTCTCTTGACCTCATTCCTCTTTCTTTTATACCTCTCCCAGTCATTTGCACTATTTCTCTGCAAAACTCGTCCACATTCCTCTCTCATCTCTCACTAATAATTTTACTTCTTCATCCCACCACTCAGGACCCTTTCTAACCTGCCCACCTCCCATGCTCCTCATGCCACAAGCATCTTTTGCTTCCCTGAATACATCCCATTCCTCCCCTACTCCCCTTACGTCCCTTGCTCTCGCCTTTTTCCATTCTGCACTCAGTCTCTCCTGGTACTTCCTCACATAAGTCTCCTTCCCAAGCTCACTTACTCTCACCACTCTCTTCACCCCAACATTCTCTCTTCTTTTCTGAAAACCTCAACAAATCTTCACCTCCTCCACAAGATAATGATCAGACATCCCTCCAGTTGCACTTCTCAGCACATTGACATCCAAAAGTCTCTCTTTCGCGTGCCTATCGATTAACATGTAATCCAGTGACGCTCTCTGGCCATCTCTCCTACTTACATATGTATACTTATGTATCTCTCTTTTTAAACCAGGTATTCCCAATCACCAGTCCTTTTTCAGCACACAAGTCTACAAGCTCTTCACCATTTCCATTTACAACACTGAACACCCCATGTACACCAATTATTCCCTCAACTGCCACGTCACTCAATCTTTGCATTCAAATCACCCATCACTATAACCCGGTCTCATGCATCAAAATTACTAACAGACTCCCTCAGCTGCTCCCAAAACACTTGCCTCTCATGATCTTTCTTCTCATGCCCAGGTGCATATGCACCAATAATCACCCATCTCTCTCCATCCACTTTCAGTTTTACCCATATCAATCTAGAGTTTACTTTCTTACACCCCTATCACATACTCCCATCACTCCTGTTTCAGGAGTAGTGCTACTCCTTCCCTTGCTCTTGTCCTTTCACCAACCCCTGACTGACTTTACTCCCAAAACATTACCAAACCACACTTCCCCTTTATCCTTGAGCTTCGTTTCACCCAGAGCCAAAACATCCAGGTTCCTTTCCTCAAGCTTTCTACCTATATCTCCTTTTTTCTCATCTTTGTTACATCCACACACATTCAGACACCCCAATCTAAGCCTCTGAGGAGGATGAGCACTCCCTGCATGACTCCTTCTTCTGTTCCCCTTTTAGAAAGTTAAAATACAAGGAAGGGAGGGTTTCTATCCCCCCTGCTCCCGTCCTCTTTAGTCGCCTTCTATGACACATGAGGAATGTGGGGGAAGTATTTTTTCTCCCCTATCCCCAGCGATATATATATACCCTCTCCTTACTTGATAAAATGTGCATATATATGGGAAGCCCTGTTTGGGTTGAGGCACATGATGAAGTTGTCAATGACAAAGTTAGATGAGGTAGAGATGTAATGTATTAAACTATTAACACAGTCTTCTTATGTTGCTATATAGGCATCTGGCAGGTGAGATTGCTCAAGAGTGGGAAACCTTGGGTGAAGATGATGATGCCCGACGAGCAGAATTAATCAGTGAAGCCCATGTAATTGTTCCTTATCACATGCAGCACAATGCCGAGGCAGAAGCTTGTGATCTCCTAATGGAAATGGAACAATTAGATCTACTAACTTCTCAGGATTATGTTGATAAAGTAAGTAAATGGCTATGTATGATCTTTCTGTATATCTGATGCCCTTTCCCTTTGGGAACTCCTTCAATGGGGTGACCATGGCAAAAGAGTCACCGTAACTGTTGAACTCCAGTGCTTATGTACTTGAAATCTGTATTTAAGTAAACTTGCAGGAGTGGGTAATCTGGCTGGTCAGGTTATGACTTGATGGCATGAGGCCTATTGTTTAAATGAAAATTGTGAAGAAGCTTGCTGTGTTATGTCCAGAAAGAGAGATGGTAATTTGGAGTATTTGTGTCTGAAATGATTCATGCATGAATAAACTCTGACTTCTGGGGTTAAGGGTTGGTAGGGATCAGTGAAATTTTTACTGATTAAAAGGTGAAAAAAGTTGAGGTTTGTTATTAATAAGCTGAAATGGATGGCTGGTAGAATATCTGATGATTTCTTTGCGGGGCAAGTGTGAAAGTTAGTGATAGGCTAAAGAAAAGAGGTGAAAATTAGTGAGCTTATGTTGGATTGTGTGCAGAGATATTATGAGAGACTGACTGAAGAATTGCATATGATGAGAGTGAATTAGATTAAGGGAAGTGGAGGATATTTCGGAAAGTTATTAGGCATGCAAATTGTGGGATCTAGATGTATGAGAAATGGTATGAGAAGGGGGCTTAGTAGTTTGAGGAAAAAGAAGGGAAGTATGAGTGAAAGTATAAGGAGAGTGGATAGAGAAGTATATCATGCATATTGATCTGGAAAAGAGGTGGTGTAAGTATTTTGAAGGAATGCTGAATGTATTAGATGTTTGGGAAAAGGATGTAGTAAATTTAGGACAAAATGGGGTGTGGAGTGAGAGTCAGTGTTGTATGGAAGTGTGTCTGTGGGTCCTGGTTGGGGATAAGGGGATATGGGTTTGGTGCTTTACTCTTGACAACTAGAGAGTAAATGTGTGTGTGAATGAGGCCATTTCCTCATCTGTTCCTGGTGCTAATTCACAGATGGAGGAAATGATGAAAATGTATGAAAATAGATATTGTATATAGATATCATCAAAGGAATTGACACCGTCCCCTGATACATCTTAAGTGTAAAGATAGCAAATGTCCCTTCACAAGAATGACAGAAAAGTTCATCCAGTTTTATAGTTGGTTGCCATGCCAGAGTTATTAACAAAGGCTTCACCTCAAAAGGTCTGCAGTGGAATCCCTTAGAAAGCAGCTCTTTCTCCACTCCTCTCCAGTCTCTTCCTTTGAGATATCCTGTCAACCCTTAGAGACCACACTATGAAAGTCCTTTTCTATGCAGATGACTTGTCAATCACATTATGTCATAAAGGGAGCAACAGACATGTACCAGTACATTATACAGTTAGAACACTGGCTCACTCAAAACCACTGTCACCCTCTTAACCCCCAACAGACATGAAATCATCTTGTACCCTCCAGTCTGTCATCTTTACTCCTTTTCCAATTGGGAATTGAATAATTATTTTGATATCAATAGATAGACAGATGGTTTTGTTTCTGCAGATTTCAGATTTTGTTGTTCAGGGTCATCTTAGACTTCAAATTTTAAGTCTACTGTACAGCTGACAATGTTTTGCTCACTTTTTAAACAAAAAAATAACTTGAGGACAAGTTCTATTTTTTGTGATAGAAGTTGAAACTTTTTTAAACTGAAATGCCTGGAAATTATACTGATTTCATTCAGGGTCATTTACGCACCTTCAGCTCCTGGGGATCTAGCTGACCCTTGGACCCCAGTTACAAGCAGTGCCTTGCCATTCAGTCTTTTCTGAATTGTCACTTATAAATGTAGATGATAGTTAAAGTGCCTGTTTCAACATGAATATTTTACCTTTTCTTACAGGATGCATACCAACGTGTCTGCTTGTACCTGACAAGTTGTGTACCTTATGTACCTGATCCAGAGAACACAAATTTACTTCAAACAGCCTTGCAGCTTTATCGTAAATTTAGTCAGTACCCACAAGCCATGCGACTTGCTCTACAGCTTCATGACTATGAACTCATCAAACAGCTCTTTGATGAATGCCCAGATAAGCTGGTAAGATGATAGATTTATGTTTATTAATTCTTAAGATACATGTTTTTTATTAATTTTTTTATTTTATCATACTTTGTCGCTGTCTCCCACATGAGCGAGGTAGCGTAGGGAAACAGACGAAAGAATGGCCCAACCTGCCCACATACACATGTATATACATACACGTCCACACACACACATATACATACCTATACATTTCAGTGTATACATATAAATACATACACAGACATATACATATATACACTTGTACATAATTCATACTGCTGCCTTTATTCATTCCCGTTGCTACCCCGCCACACATGAAATGACAACCCTCTCCCCCAGCACGTGAGCGAGGTAGTGCCAGGAAAAGACAACAAAGGCCCCATTCGTTCACACTCAGTCTCTAGCTGTCATGTATAATGCACCGACACCACAGCTCCCTTTCCACATCCAGTGTATATTTATGTGTCCATTTTAAATTGTCACTTGTTTACATCAGCCAAACTGAACTTTTAATTTCAGTTTGGATGTTTTTGTGTTTCATAGTCCCAGTGCATATACTGTACATTAAAAGAATGTATTGCACTAGAAAATAACAGAGATTTATCCTTCAGTTTTTGCTATTTTTAATTCTTTTCCAAGTTACTCGGGTGTGTCAGATGACTACAACTTGACACCTCATTCATATATGTCCTCATTTTATATCAGGTTTCATGACATGAAAAAGTTTTTTCTTATCCTGAGTACTCTATGATTATTCATTTTGCATATTAAGTTGATGCCAGAGATGAGAGATATGTCTTCATTCATTCTTTTCCCCAGCACTTGATAATTGCTGATCTTCATGAATGTGCTGTTTGTCAAGTTTTGCTACTTGATTGTAAAGTGGTGCCAAAATTGCATCTTTGGAATTGTAATTGGATTAAGAGCCCTGTATTTTCTGCACTTGCAGTTAGAAACCTCCTTTAGATAAAGAAGAATGTGGATGTAGAAAGGGAAGGTGATGAGGCCAAAATATACTGCTAAGTTAGGTAATGGAGAAAGTTTTAGACACAAAAAAAGGGGCAGTATAAATGGCTTTAGCAAAGGCATATTATGTAATTAACATGAGAGTGTTTGGGCAAATTGTGACTTGATATGATGTGATTGGATGATATATCAGTTCTTTTAGATTCTTTTCATAAGAGAGAAGCTCCAGTCGAGGACATATGTTGTGAAGGTCTGCCCCCTGAAAGAAAATTAAGTCTAAAGATGAGGAAAAAATAAAAAACTAGTCTGAAGACTTTCTGAGGAACAGGAATGTTTACCTTATTAAAAATGGCAGATAGTTTTTTTTAGAAAAGGCAGGAGATAAAGAGTCCTCATTGACTGGAAAGACAACATAAAGAGTTTCCATTGTTTGAAAAGACAACATAAAGAGTTCTCATTGTTTGGAAAAACAGAACATAAAGATTCCTCATTCTTTGGAAAGACAGAATGGGGAAAGAAACAGATGTGAAAACAGTTCAGCCTCAAATTGGTGATGGCCACTTAGTTATATTATATTTATTTTGCTTTGTCGCTGTCTCCCACATTTGTGAGGTAGCGCAAGGAAACAGACGAAAGAAATGGCCCAACCCACCCCCATACACATGTATATACATACACGTCCAGACACGCAAATATACATACCCATACATCTCAATGTACACATATATATACACACACAGACACCTACATATATACACATGCACACAATTCACACTGTCTGCCTTTATTCATTCCCATCGCCACCTCGCCACACATGGAATAACATCCCCCTCCCCCCTTATGTGTGCAAGATAGCGCTAGGAAAAGACAACAAAGGCCCCATTCGTTCACACTCAGTCTCTAGCTGTCATGCAATAATGCCCGAAACCACAGCTCCCTCTCCACATCCAGGCCCCACACAACTTTCCATGATTTACCCCAGATGCTTCACATGCCCTGATTCAATCCAGTGACAGCACGTCGACCCCGGTATACCACATCGATCCAATTCACTCTATTCCTTGCCCGCCTTTCACCCTCCTGCATGTTCAGGCCCGATCACTCAAAATCTTTTTCACACCATTTTTCCACCTCCAATTTGGTCTCCCACTTCTCCTCGTTCCCTCCACCTCTGACACATATATCCTCTTGGTCAATCTTTCCTCACTAATTCTCTCCATGTGCCCAAACCATTTCAAAACACCCTCTTCTGCTCTCTCAACCACACTTTTTTATTTCCACACATCTCTCTTACCCTTACATTACTTACTCGATCAAACCACCTCACACCACATATTGTCCTCAAACATTTCATTTCCTGCACATCCACTCTCCTGCGCACAACTCTATCCATAGCCCACGCCTCGCAGCCATAAGACATTGTTGGAACTACTATTCCTTCAAACATAGCCATTTTTGCTTTCGGAGATAATGTTCTCGACTTCCACACATTCTTCAAGGCTCCCAGGATTTTTGCCCCCCTCCCCCACCCTATGATTCACTTTCACTTCCATGGTTCCATCCGCTGCCAGATCCACTCCCAGATATCTAAAACACTTTACTTCCTCCAGTTTTTCTCTATTCAAACTTACCTCCCAATTAACTTGACCCTCAACCCTACTGTACCTAATAACCTTGCTGTTATTCACATTTACTCTTAACTTTCTCCTTTCACACACTTAGTAAGAATGATAAATCTCTCCTTGCTAGAGGCAGAGTTATTCCTTCCAGGCAGTCACAGTCAGTGCACAGTTTTTTAAGAGGTATATCATGTTCTGAAATGGTGTTTGTTTTTTAACCTACTGATCTGGTTCTTAGGGTTACCCCTTCTTACAGGTCTCATTATTATTTGGGGGATTGTTTCCAATATTTTCACTAAGTTTAGGAAGTTTGACATAGGGTACCCCAAACATTAAGAATAGCTCTTCACTGGATTTCGAGATCCTACCCACCCATTAGGGAAGCATCCAGACACCCCATCTGTGCTGTTAAAGGTATGTTGGTAGAAATGTGAGACAATAAGGTAATAAAACATGCAATGAAGGCCTCTTATTATCAACACTCTTTCCAGTCCAGAAAAAGGAATCAGACATTAAAAGAAAATTTTTAAGGTTTCTGTATTGAACATCTACTTTCTGAATCAGAAGTTCAAGATGATCACATTGCAAGTAAATATTTGTCCACATGGTTTGTTTTTTGGATAATCTACCAAATTTTTAAGGATACCTATTTGCATTTTCAGTACATGCTATTATGAGGAAAGTGTTTTGCTTTCAAGATTAATGTACTGATTTGGCATTTCAAGGTGATGCCTATTGATTTGTACATTACCCCACAAAGTTTTTCCATAAAACTTATTTCCCCAAAAGCAGTTGTGTCGTGATTTGATGAATTTTTGGTGGTCATCTTCAAAAGGAGGAATTCTCCAAACTAGGGAATCAGTCATGAGACCTTTCAAAATGTCAACCTTGTAATTACGAAGACATTTCTGTTCATTTCTTTTCCAGGTCTTCAGAAGGATGGGAAGAGAATGGTATACTGAAATGGGCTCTGTCTTTCCCAAGGACAAAGTTGGATTGTGCAGATACTGTGAATGCCTTACGGTTCCTTACCTTAATGTTGCAAAGTCACCTAGAGTGACTACTTTGAAATTCACCTTTTTTTGGCCTTGTACAGTGACATGCTGAAAATATTTTCCCCGGGGCAAAATCTTTCTTCCTGGTAGCAACTGAGATCTTCCACAAAAACCCCTCTAGAAGATTCTCTTGCCCAAAGTGTGGTAAACTGATATTGAATATCTCCAGAATCACTTGCCTTGGAATCTTTCTTTGACATTTCAGGAGGCTTGGATGGATGCACAAACCCGAATGTTGAATTTTATCCCTGATGGACAATGTCATGGCTGCCCAGTGCCTGTTGAGCAGAAGTTCTTGCAGATCTCTGCCTTAGAGTTAACTGAAAACATTCTGTGACTGGCTGTGTCTAAGAACCTGTTTCTGCAGATCTCTCCTTGGTGGAATAAGCGGTGTTTGCACAGATGCTCTCTTCAGTTCTAGCTCCTGAGTAACAGATGTCATTAGGGAAATAAGATGTTTAATTGTACCCTTCCTTGCAGTAGCACCTCAGGTGGATCTATTCACCTCCAGAGCTAGTACTTTGTTCATGATGTATTCTTCTCCAATTATACATCAAATGACATTTGCAATGGATAACCTTTCCCTAGATTGGAATCTGTGGAACTAGATTTTTCTGCTTCCCCTGTTCATCTTCTGCATCTGATTATGACGCTAACATTTTTTTGGATTTAGTGATGTGGCCAGATGGGTCAAGCATCCCTGGTGTTTGAGACGTTCATCCTTGCTCTACACTTTGGTTGATTCCTCTGGTACTTCTAGTTCACCTCAGCCTTGTTTTAAGATCCTGACCTCAGATTATTGGATTCTGGAATGTACCAATGTGGTTGTTCTCAAACACTTTTACAGGAGAAGTTTAGAGAATTTAATTAACACTTTACCATTTGCATTTCTCTGTCCATAAATCTTCTCAGTCCTTTTTGAAAGATGTTAATGACTTCGAAGATATGAAAAGTGTAAGTTTAATTTCCTTTTGCAGCCTGGTCTGTGACAAATGCATGGATGATAACACTATTGCATTTTTGGGGATGAATTTGTCAGGCCCTATCTGGCATAATTTCTATGGTCCTTCTTTTTGAGGAAACTGGCTACCTCTCCCCTTCACCTAAAGTGGGAGCTTTTCTAAAGTCTTAGAACTGTTACTGTTTAACTGATTTTCTTGCAGTGTAGCTTCTTAACATTGTCTTATGAAAACTCTTTTCCCTATATAGCTTTAGGCAATGGAAGGAGCCACAAGATGGAGATATAAGAATCTTGTTTCATAATGAGCTCATAGGGATTGAGGTGAATCCAAACATCAGTTTTCATTGGTTTAAAAGAGAGAAAAATTTGTTTCACTGGGAGAAAAATTTAAGTTTGAATTTAGAAGAAGATGACTTGATAAAGAATTTGTTCCTGTTGTCATGAATGAATGATGGCAAATCTTTAGCTTTGGAAGTCAAGATGGGGGAAAAATATGGAGTATGTACTAGAAAAACGATATAAGGAATAAGATATGAGAAGCTTGTATGGTGTGAAGAAATGGGAGATAATGAAAGATATTTGGTATTATGATATGACTTTGGTGAAAAAAGAGTTGGACTGCAAAGTAGATTGACAAATGCGGTGAGTGAAATGTTTAGGGCAATACTTAATTCAGCTTTTAGTAAAAAGAGAGTTGGACTCTGAAGTAGATTGACAAATGCAGTGAGTGAAATGTTTTAGGCGATACTTAATTTAGCTTTGGATGTTAGAGGACTTACTTTTGATTGCGTTTAGTAAAAACATTTGGTGTGTTTGTGTCTCATTGTGACTGGAGACACTGACCTCATTTATGAAATCAACATTGCAAAGAGAAAAATTAAGGGCATTGATAAATAAGTCTCTGATTTTAGTAGCTCCTGTGCATATAAGTTGAGGATATGTTTGAGTTAAATGGGAGGCTGTATGCACTTGATCCCTGTGTTTATAGGAAAAGAGTGAAAGGTAATAGAGATGGTCAGCGTTGAAAAGACGCTTGACAATAGACAGCATTTGAAAAACATTTTCTAATATTTTCGAGATTTGATGGTAGACCCAAAATTAGGATGTTGAAATCTTTCTTTTTTAAGTCTGTGTGTTTGGAGAAGCCATTTATTTAGTTTTAAGAACTTTATTCATGTAAATGATTTCCTGAGTGATTTTTGCTGTTATTGATTGCTCTCTTTCTACAGGTAAAGATGCAAGTAGCTTTCATGTTGGGAAGGCAGCAGGTGTTTTTGGAGCTCCCTGAAGAGATGGATGATTATGAAGACTTCAATGAGATCCTATCAAATTCCCATCTTAACACTCATTTCCTCTCCCTGGGTCGTGAGGTTGGTCTCATTTTAGTTTTTGAAATTCTTAACTCCAAAACTCTCTCCAGACACCATGGTCACATGCTGTGTATTTGTGCTGTGTACTGTGTACTCAGTATCAGCTTGAACTCCATTTCAGATTTCATGAGGTGGATTAGGTGCAAAAATAATCATTTCTTTATGATAAGGTAATTGATAATACAAATAATAGCAAAACTGAAAAAAATAAGGTAGCTGTAGTTCTGGAGTACTGTGAGGTAGATAGTAACAAATATTTGCTTATGTAATGATACCTTTTCTCTGTTCTCTCAGTTTCTCAGAGTCTAATACACACATATATATTTTAGTGGAGGTTGGTAAATATAGGAAAGTAGAATCTTCAAACAAAATTTATAGTTATGGTGATACTGCAAAACAAATAGTGATCGATAATTGATAGTCCTGGAAGCGAAATTCTCTTGTTACTGCAAAACAAATAATGATACATAATTGATAGTTCTAGAGGCAAAATCTTGTGATAATGCATCTCCCCATCCTGGAATCCCTGAAAAAGAAACAAAATGCTTGATAATGCACCTGACTATCCTGGAATCTCTGAAAAAGAAATGAAACACTCTTGATAATGCACCTGCCCATTCTGTTATTCCTGGCAAAGAAGCAAGACTCTCTCGATAATGCACCTACCCATCCTAGGATCCCTGGGAAAGAAGCAAAATACACTGCCCATCCTGCAGATATTTTGCGTACCTCTTATGGCAGAATAAGGTGCATGTTTTACCCCCACCACTACTTCTCAAATAATTCATGGACCAGGGCATAATTCGTTATTTTAAGCAGCACCACAGGAGAAAAAAGCTGGCTGACTATTTATTAGAAAGGGATCCAGGTAGGGAGATTATTAGAACAGCAAGGTGTTACTGGGCTATGCGTGCAAAAAGTTGCTGTTAGTAAAAAGTCTCTTTTGTCTTGGCTGTGCCATTGGAATTATAGTCTTGTCTAAGAATTTATCACCTCAAAGGAGTTTTCATTACCCTGTTTCTGGAAGTAGCACAACCTTAGGCTGCAGGAACCTTTAAAGAAAGGACCTGGGTAACACCAGGACTCTCATAGAAATTGGTCCAGGGATAATTATAGATAAGTAAATATATTAGAATAGCAAGATCTTTGGGAAACTTTAAAGCTTGCAGCATAATGTATTCAATACATGATTTTTAATGAAGTTGGGTTCTCTGTGAAAGAAAGACAGAGCAGTGGTTGGAATATGTTGCTTTATCAGATGAAATAAGTAGAAGGATGTTATAAAGAATGTAAGGCTACCCATTTTGAAAGTTTATGACCAGAAGGTTACATAAACTCATTAGAGAGAACTAAGAAGAGGAAGTCATTGCTGATGATGTTAGGCTTGGCTGTGTATGCATCAAGATGAACAAGGTTACCATAAGAAAGCTGATGAGGTCCTTACAAGAATTTCTTAACTACTTTAAATGGTACCTTGAGGGAGAGAGGGTTGGTGATGACCAGGGGACCAGATCTAGGCTGTCTGGTGTATCATTGCTAAATTTTTTGACTGAGATTAACAGGGACAGTTTTCTTCCCAGTTAAAACCATATCAGGTTACTCAAAATTATAGTAAATAAAATGCAAAGAAATTGAGTTGATGGACAAGTGAAATTAAACAAGAAACTTGTTTAGAAATTTTTAAAGAAGTACTCATATACAGTCCTGGCAGAAAAAATTGGCATACCCATGTGTGCTTTGTAGTGAGTTTATGCTCCAATGTTTGGCCCTAAGGACTTGTCTGAAGAGAATATTGCTGCTATTGTACCCTTTGACTAGCCAGGGAAGCATAATGAAGAAATAACTGAAACTACAGGGCTGGCAGTGTGAAGTGTGCAAAGATTGACGAAGCATGTTGTTGATGGTGGTGGCATTGACATTCCTACTCAGAAGAAACAACCTGGATGACCTCGTATCACTTCCCAACACACTTTGAAGATTATCCAAAGTCAAGTAGACAAGAATCCATGTATTTCAGCACAACAGTTAAAGAAAGACAACCCTAGGCTACTTGGTCATGCGTCTGTATGTACTATTCAGAGTCGGCTTCATGATTACTTGAAATTCAAGATGTGTTTGCCTAACAAGAAACTGCTTCTGGCTGACTGCCAGTGCAAGAATAGACTCACATTTGCCAAGAAATAGTTGCAGTGGGATGATGAAATGTGGAGGAGTGTTGTGGTCTGATGAGGCTACATTTAATGTTACTGGCAGCCATAGAGGCAAAGTGTACTGGAGGCCAGGTAGTGACCCACATGATCCTCTGTACTTTCAGGCAGCTGTAAAATTTCCAGACTCACAAACACACACACTTGAAAGAAGAAAGCTTAGTTACAGGGAAAGACTTGGAAGAGAAAAGAATGAGGATGACCTACTCACAACTTCTAAGTTTTTCAAACTGATCATGACATACATAATGAACAGTTCTTCAAGGGATGTAGGGATGGAACTAAAGAAATAACATATTAAGGTAAAAATTTGTTACAAAAGATATGAAGTCTTACTTTGATAGTATAAGAGGTTTCGATTAATTGAATAAAATTATTGAGGACATGGTAAATGTAGATAGCATACGGAAATTTATGAAGTTGTAAGAAGAGCATTTGTCCGAGTGTGTACAGTATAAAGAGTTCTGTTTATGGTGAAGGAGGATTAATATGGGAACTTTTAGCCTTAAAGACAGAGGGAGTGTTGAGAAAGAGGAAAGAATCGTTTAATGAATAATGTCAAAAAGCAAAGGACCTTCAAGTTGTGCAGTGATGAAGATATAGGGGACATTCCAGCCAGCCAGCTGTTACTTGATTATATGACAGCAAAGAATAAGAATAGCATGATGAGAAAGGAGGAATAAAGAGACTTCACAAAGAATACTTTGGGTGGCTGCAGAAAAAAGATACAAAACTTCACCCTGAATTTATCAGGAATAGGTTGTCAGTTTAATTAGAGAGCAGATAATCAGGCTAAACTATTCAGAAGGAGTAATTCTAGGGGATGATGTAAGAATATGAGGAATTGTAATGTATGTTGTAAGTCACTGTAGCCCCATCTTCAGTAAGATGGAATGGAGAGCAGGTTTTAGAAAATATTGAGATATCTAGAAATGACTTTACCAAAGTACTGAAAGGTCCATTCCCTTACAAAGCTTGTGGTGCACTAACAGGTGTCATTTGTAAGGTTTTGGAAAAGATAATAAGAAAGCAAATGGATGACTTTCTACAGAGGAGAAACAATCTGAGTGAAAGACAGCATAGTTTTAGGGAAAGAAGGTTATGTTTAATGAACATTTTATATTTCCGTGAGAAAGTGAACTCTGGATTGTTTGTATATGGACTTCCACAAAGCATATGACATATACATATCATGGGAGGATGATTAAGGAGCTGGATTACTGGGCAGGAATAAGGAAGACACTCCTCTGATGGAGAGATTATATGGTTGGGAACGAAGTATGCATGTCAGAGGAGCCTTCTTGAAATAGGCTGGAATCATCAGTGGAGTGTTGTAGGATTTTGCTGTGGGACTGTTGATTTTCTTGATCTATGTGAATGACTTGCCAGAGGGTATGGACTCTAACCTGAATATGTTTGAATACCTGTAATTTGATTGTATTACGTCTTAGGTAAGAAAATATTTCCGTTGCATTTCATCTCCATTAATATAATGGAAGTCATTGGGAAAATACAGTATGTATCACTTTATGGAAGGTGAATTTAAGGAAAGCTGTTAAGGAATGTAACCCATTTGTAAATCAAGGAATAGGTGTGTTAAGATGATAAAAGAGGAACATGATTGAAGTAACTAACTGACTTAGAATAATAAAAGAGGAACATAATTGAAGTAACTGACTGACTTAAAAGAGGAACATAATTGAAGTAACTGACTGACTTAAAAGAGGAACATAATTGAAGTAACTGACTGACTTAGAATTCAGCAGCAGAACCTAATGGGATCCCAGTTATATTTCATGTGGAAAAATGACAATAGCAGAACTTCTAATGATGGGATTCAGGCAAAGCAGATCAGTTAGTCCAACATCACATATAGTCAAAGTATATGTAAGAGTGATGAAAAACACATTCTGGAGCAGCTTGTAAATAAGTTTCATAAAGGTCAGCACTGATGTGTGCCAGGTATATGTACAAAAATGCAATTACTGAACCATGATCACCATAAATACATATGTGAAATTATGATGAGGGAAGAGAACTGACATTTTTCTTGATGGTAAACTTCAGTTATGTGACGGTTAAGTATTCAAAGTATCATGCCTGTTGTTGGTTAAGATCTGATGATATTGTTATTTTGTTTTTCTCTTCTTAATTTTAATGTAAATTTATTATTCCAGCTGGACATTATGGACCCCAAAACTCCAGAAGATATTTATAAGTCGCATTTGGAGAACAATCGTCCTACCTTTGGCCCAGGTCAGGTGGATTCTGCACGTCAAAACCTTGCTTCATCATTTGTCAATGGCTTTGTTAATGCTGCCTTTGGAACAGACAAACTTCTAACTGAAGATGGTAATAAGTGGCTTTACAAGAATAAAGAACATGGTGAGTTTTTTATTTATTTTTTTCATACATATTTGCCGTTTCTCACATTAGCGAGGTAGCGTTAAGAACAAAGGACTGAGCCTCTGAGGGAATATCCTCACCTTGCCCCCTTCTCTGTTCCTTCTTTTGGAAAATTTGAAATAAAAATGGGAAGAGAGGATTATCAGCCCCCTGATCAGTCCCCTTGTAGGCACCTTTTATAACACTCGGGAAATATTCTTTTTCTCCTATCCCTGAAGATAGTTTTTTTATATTTTTTTTTTCTTTTTTTTTTGTCGCTGTCTCCCGCGTTTGCGAGGTAGCGCAAGGAAACAGACGAAAGAAATGGCCCAACCCACCCCCATACACATGTATATACATACGTCCACACACGCAAATATACATACCTACACAGCTTTCCATGGTTTACCCCAGACGCCTCACATGCCCTGATTCAATCCGCTGACAGCACGTCAACCCTGGTATACCACATCGCTCCAATTCACTCTATTCCTTGCCCTCCTTTCACCCTCCTGCATGTTCAAGCCCCGATCACACAAAATCTTTTTCACTCCATCTTTCCACCTCCAATTTGGTCTCCCTCTTCTCCTCGTTCCCTCCACCTCCAACACATATATCCTCTTGGTCAATCTTTCCTCACTCATTCTCTCCATGTGACCAAACCATTTCAAAACACCCTCTTCTGCTCTCTCAACCACACTCTTTTTATTTCCACACATCTCTCTTACCCTTACATTACTTACTCGATCAAGCCACCTCACACCACATATTGTCCTCAAACATCTCATTTCCTGCACATCCACCCTCCTGCGCACAACTCTATCCATAGCCCACGCCTCGCAACCATACAACATTGTTGGAACCACTATTCATTCAAACATACCCATTTTTGCTTTCCAAGATAATGTTCTCGACTTCCAAACATTCTTCAAGGCTCCCAGAATTTTTGCCCCCTCCCCCACCCTATGATTCACTTCTGCTTACATGGTTCCATCCGCTGCCAGATCCACTCCCAGATATCTAAAACACTTCACTTCCTCCAGTTTTTCTCCATTCAAGAATGTATTTGAGAAATACTTAGAAAAACAGGTGGATTTGTATGTAGCATTTATGGATCCAGAAAAGGCATATGATACAGTTGATAGAGATGCTCTGTTGAAGGTATTAAGAGTATACAGTGTGGGAGGTAAGTTGCTAGAAGCAGTGAAAAGTCTTTATCGAGGATATAAGGCATGTGTACGAGTAGGAAGAGAGGAGAGTGATTGGTGTCCCGGTGAATGTCGGTTTGCGGCAGGGGTGCGTGATGTCTCCATGGTTGTTTAATTTGTTTATGGATGGGGTTGTTAGGGAGGTGAATGCAAGAGTTTTGGAGAGGGGCAAGCATGCAGTCTGTTATGGATGACAGGGCTTGGGAAGTGTCAGTTGTTGTTTGCTGATGATACAGCACTGGAGGCTGATTCTGGTGAGAAACTGCAGAAGCCGGTGACTGAGTTTGGTAGTGTGTGAAAGAAGAAAGCTGAGTATAAATGTGAATAAGAACAAGGTTATTAGGTTTAGTAGGGTTGAGGGACATGTCAATTCAGAGGTAAGTTTGAATGGAGAAAAACTGGAGAAAGTGTTTATTTATATACATGTATGTGTGAGTGGGTTGGGCCATCCTTTCATCTGTTTCCTTGCGCTACCTCGCTAACGCGGGAGACAGCAACAAAGTATGACGAATAAATATATGTAAAATATTTACATATTTATTATACTTAATTGCTGTCTCCCGCATTAGTGAGGCAGCGCAAGGAAACAGATGAAAGAATGGCTTGACCCACCCACATACACATGCATATACATAAACACCCACACACGCACATGTAAATACCTATACATTTCAACATATACATACATATACATACACAGACATACGTATATACACATGTACACATTCATACTTGCTGCCTTCATCCATTCCCGTCACCAACCTGCCACATATGAAACAGCATCTCCCTCCCCCCCACGTGCACAAGGTAGCGCTAGGAAAACACAGTGAAGGCCACCTTCGTTCACTCAGTCTCTAGCTGTCATGTGTAATGCACCGAAATCACAGCTCCCTTTCCACATCCAGGCCCCACAAAACATTTCATTTTTTACCCCAGACGCTTCACATACCCTGGTTCAATCCATTGGCAGCACGTCGATCCCAGTATACCACATCGTTCTAATTCACTCTATTCCTTGCACGCATTTCACCCTCCTGTATGTTCAGGCCCTGATCGCTCAAAATCTTTTTCACTCCATCCTCCCACCTCCAATTTGATCTCCCACTTCTCCTCATTCCCTCCACCTCGGACTCATATATCCTCTTTGTCAATCCTTCCTCACTCATTCTCTCCATGTGACCAAACCATTTCAGTACACCCTCTTCTGCTTTCTCAATCATACTCTTTTTATTACCACACATCTCTCTTACCCTTTCATTACTTAGACGATCAAACTGCCTCACACCGTATATTGTCCTCAACCATCTCATTTCCATCACATCCACCCTCCTCTGCACAACCTTATCTATCGCCCATGCCTTGCAACCATATAATATTGTTGGAACTATTATTCCTTCAAACATACTCATTTTTGTTTTCCGAGATAATGTTCTTGCCTTCCACACATTCTTCAATTCTCCCAGAACCTTCGCCCCCTCTCCACCCTGTGGTTCACTTCTGCTTCCATGGTTCCAAATGCTGCTAAATCCACTCCCAGATATGTAGAACACTTCACTTCCTCCAGTTTTTCTCCATTCAAACTTACCTCCCAATTAACTTGTCCCTCATCCCTACTGAACCTAATAATCTTGCTCTTATTCACATTTACTCCCAGCTTTCTTCTTTCATACATTTTACCAAAGTCAGTCACCAACTTCTGCAGTTTCTCACCTGAATCAGCCACCAGTGCTGTATCGTCAGCAAACAACTGACTCACTTCCCAAGCTCTCTCATCCACAACAGACTGCATGCTTGCCCCTTTTTCCAAAACTCTTGCATTCATCTCCTTAACAACCCCATCCATAAACTAATTAAACAACCATGGAGACATCATGTACCCCTGCTGCAAACCGACATTCATTAGGAACCAATCACTTTCCTCTCTTCCTACTCTTACACATGCCTTACATCCTTGATAAAAACTTTTCACTGCTTCTAGCAACTTACCTCCCAGACCATATACTCTTGATACCTTCCACAAAGCATCTCTATCAACTCTATCATATGCCTTCTCCAGATCCAGAAATACTGCATACAAATCCATCTGTTTTTTCTAAGTATTTCTCACATGCATTCTTCAAAGCACAAAGCAAACACCTGATCCACACATCCTCTTCCACTTCTGAAACCACACTGCTCTTCCCCAATCTGATGCTCTGTACATGCATTTACCCTCTCAATCATTACCCTCCCATATAATTTCCCAGGAATACTCAACAAGCTTATACCTCTGTAATTTGAACACTCACCTTTATCCCCTTTGCCTTTGTACAATGGCAGCACTATGCATGCATTCCGCCAATCCTCAGGCACTTCACCATGAACCATGCATATACTGAGTATCCTTACCAACCAGAGATGAGATGCAGTGAATACATATTCACCATTTCCGACATTAGTGAGGTAGTGTTAAGAACAGAGGAATGAACCTAAGAGGGAAAATCCTCACTTGGCCCCCTTCTCTGTTTTTTCTTTTGGAAAAGTTAGAACTGGAAGGGAAGATTTCCAGCCCTCTGCAACAGAGATGAGGTGCAGTAGATATACGTGGAATTTGGAGTATTTCAAAGTAAAGAATGAAGATGTAACTGTCAGGGGGGGTTTCAGATTTTAGAACTTTTACATGGAGTATATTTATGGTAGATTTGGAGATAGAATATTGATGAAGAATTAAACTAGTTGGTATGAACAATATAAGATTATATTTTTCTCACACAGGGATGTTAAGTGCAACAGCATCATTGGGACTAATTCTCCTGTGGGATGTTGATGGAGGTCTAACGCAAATTGATAAGTACCTGTATTCTTCTGAAGATTTCATCAAGTCTGGTGCCCTTCTAGCCTGTGGTATTGTCAACAGTGGTGTTAGGAATGAATGTGACCCAGCTCTTGCTCTTCTTTCTGATTATATTGGACATAAAGCTATGGTGAGTTATATTAACAGAAGTACAGTGACCCTTCAGCATCATGAATTTTGTATCATCCTTTTCGTTAACTGGGCTCTCTCCTGCTTCTTATCTCGTTTCTATGTTGTTATCCTTGTTTGTGATTTCCTTGGCTGCTTGGGGAAGAAGCAGTTTCTCTGGAGGAAGGTTGTTTGCTTGAAGATATGCATTGGAGGTCCATATTTGCACTAACTTCACCTAGTTTCCTACTATAAATTTTATCGAAAATTACCAGAGAACTCTAGTCCATCAGAGCTAGCCAAAAATTCACCCAAACCTTCAACATGTCATTAATTCCATCATCATAGCAATAGCCCTGTAATAGTTGTCCATTTTTATAGGCATATAGGCCTGTGTTCTCATTCTTTCAGTTTTGCAAGGCTGAATTAATGAGTTGATTTTTAAGTTGTAGTTAGCAAAGGATTTTTATTTTTGAGTCTTTGCTACCTCAGCATAAAGAATTGTGGAACATTTTGAAAGCTTGTCCTCAGCAATATCCTTTATGGCTATACTGCTATACTCCACAATTAGAAATCACTCATTGAAGAATGATAATCACTACATAAGCAGCATTTCTCTTCTGTTTTTGATAGAAGCCCCTGGGAGTAGGGCAAGTCAATCTTGGAATCTTTGCATAATGTATGCATAGATTCCTACATGGCATCCATCAAACTGTCTTGTTTTTAGAGAACAGTACTAACAAAAATTACATATCAGTAGAATTTTCCTTTTGTTCAACAAATCCTGATGATTTATGTAATTAATATTCATTTAGAATTTCTTTCAGATAGCTGTACATAGAGAATTTTTTTATTTTTAGTAATTTTTATTTTCGCTAATTCTTGAATGTGGTGGTTTATGCATTTAAGAATATATTTCCAAAATGATTTACATACATATCTTTCTATATTTCTAATGCCTGTTGCTTCTAGGAACTCCCATCAAAGTGATAACTATGGCAAGAATTTCCTCATATTCCTGTCCATGCATGTCTCCCTCCCATATGACATTCCATGCATTCTTCCTTCATTCCTCTCCTTCTAGTACTCTTTCACTCTATTTCCCTGTGTCACAGTTGGCCTTTCTCTCACACCAACTGCTTTAATTTATTGTCATACACTCTCCTTATAAACTCCATGAATTACATTCTTTTCACATGCCCAAGCCCCCTCAAAGTATTACGTTTCACCCACTCTGCTACTCTGTAGTTCATTCCTTTTGCATTCCAAATCTCTCAAACAGTTTTGGCTTTTACAAGACTATGAAAATTACTGGTGTTTAAACTTGTTGTTCTTGTCCCCAGATATCAAGTGCAAGATGTTTGGCTGTAGATTTATTATTTTTTTTTTTTTTTTATTATACTTTGTCGCTGTCTCCCGCGTTTGCGAGGTAGCGCAAGGAAACAGACAAAAGAAATGGCCCAACCCACCCCCATACACATGTATATACATACGTCCACACACGCAAATATACACACCTACACAGCTTTCCATGGTTTACCCCAGCCGCTTCACATGCCTTGATTCAATCCACTGACAGCACGTCAACCCCGGTATACCACATCGCTCCAATTCACTCTATTCCTTGCCCTCCTTTCACCCTCCTGCATGTTCAGGCCCTGATCACACAAAATCTTTTTCACTCCATCTTTCCACCTCCAATTTGGTCTCCCTCTTCTCCTCGTTCCCTCCACCTCCGACACATATATCCTCTTGGTCAATCTTTCCTCACTCATTCTCTCCATGTGCCCAAACCACTTCAAAACACCCTCTTCTGCTCTCTCAACCACGCTCTTTTTATTTCCACACATCTCTCTTACCCTTACGTTACTCACTCGATCAAACCACCTCACACCACACATTGTCCTCAAACATCTCATTTCCACCACATCCATCCTCCTGCGCACTACTCTATCCATAGCCCACGCCTCGCAACCATACAACATTGTTGGAACCACTATTCCTTCAAACATACCCATTTTTGCTTTCCGAGATAATGTTCTCGACACAGGCCTGTAGATACACATATGTATTTTTATACAAGATTATGAGTACACTGAGCCCATTCCATTTTATCTTCATTTTTTCACATTGTAGGACTTCATTCCTCAGATATTTTTTGTGTATTAGCTGTTTATGTTGAAAGAGAACCAAGAGTAAACTTTCACCTATGTAGGTTTTATCACAAGAACACATTTGCAGATAATGAAATGGATGTCTCACTTAGATTTTGCATGATCTACCCCTCAACAGCTGTGTAATGAATCAGATAGTTAAAGAGTTGAAATCGTCATATGTGAAGCAATGCACAGACTTTTTGTATATGAGGAAAATATCTACATTGATTTCTTTCAACAATTACAGGTCATCCGCATCGGTTCAATCTTAGGCTTGGGACTTGCCTATGCTGGCAGCAACCGGGAGGCTGTCTTAAAAGTCTTAACACCTGTATTGGCAGATGAGAAGAGTTCATTAGAAGTTGTAGGTATCACTGCTCTGGCATGTGGGATGATTGCTGTTGGTACCACCAATCAGTTGGTGGTGGAGGCGCTCGTTACCACTCTATTGGCCAAATCTGAGACAGAGCTTAAGGAGACCTATGCAAGGTTCATATCTTTGGGGTTAGCTCTTGCATATTTAGGTTAGTATTTGCATTTATTGGGAAACAAAAGTTTCTGTTGTATATTTGCTTATTTATGAAATTTAATGTTTTATGGCACTATAGTTGTGCAGTGTGTTAATGAATGGGGCAATGCATGAAATATAATTGAAATGGGGCTGCTGTAAGACAGTTAGGAAGATACTATAGTTAAATTGATGATGCTTTTTGTTCACTGAATGTTAAGAGGATTCAGGCAGAATAATGATATGATTTGCTCAGGCAAGTTTGAGCTGAATTTGTGTGAGAAAATACTTAGAAAAAAGAGGAATTTGTTTGCTGCATTTATAGGTCTGGATGAATATGTCATATGGTTGATAGAGCTTCCTTATGGAAGGTGTTATTAAGGAAAGCTACTAGAAGCAGTGATAAGTTTTTATTATGGGAATAAGGTTTAACTTCAAGTGGGAAGGGAGGAGGGTGACTAGTTCCATGTGAAAGTGGGTCTTTGTCAAGTGATGTGCGATCTTACTATCTCTGTTTAATCTGTCTTTAGATGAGGTGGTTAGGGAGTTAAATGAGAGGCTTTTGGAGAGAGGAGCAGGTCTATAGTATGCTGAGGGTTGGGGAAGGAGTCGGGATGTGAGTCAGCTGCTGTTTGTGTATGACATGGCTCAAGTTTTTGAGGGAGATTGGATGTTTCTGTATAATATCACTTTGAATGGTGAAAAGCTGGGAGCTGAGCATAAGTTTAGGTATTTAGGAGTAATCATTAGTAAGGATGGTATTGATAAAATTAAAGTTGAGAGTAGTCTTGCAGAGTGGGAAAAAATGGAAGATACACTGAAAGTTTTAGTAAGATGGGAAAAGAATGTCTCTTACAGAATGTCAAAATCTTACCTGAAGGAGTACTTGTCCCAGTTGTGATAGATAGATGTCGAACCCAAGTATGTATAGGTCATTTTAGGTAAAAAGAAATGAGAGCAGTGCAGATGGATAATTTGCAGAGTATAGTTGGAATTAGGAAGAGAGATCAGAGTGAAAAACAAAGATGATAAGAGAGATATGTATTGTAAAGAAATCATTAAAAAGGTAAATGGATGAAATTCCCGGAAGATGGATGTTTCTGTTTAATATCAGTTTGAATGGTGAAGAGCTGGGAGCTGAGGATAAGTTTAGGTATTTAGGAGTAATCATTAGTAAGGATGGTATTGATAAAATTAAAGTTGAGAGTAGTCTTGCAGAGTGGGAAAAAATGGAAGATATGCTGAAAGTTTTTGTAAGATGGGGAAAAAATGTCTCTTACAGAATGTCAAAATCTTACCTGAAGGAGCAGTTGTCCCAGTTGTGATAGATTGATGTGAAACCCAAGTATGAATAGGTCATTTTAGGTAAAAAGAAATGAGAGCAGTGCAGATGGATGATTTGTATAGTATAGTTGGAATTAGGAAGAGAGATCAGAGTGAAGAACAAAGATGATAAGAGAGATATGTATTGTAAAGAGATCATTAAAAAGGTAAATAGATGAAATTCCCTGAAGATGGTATGATCTTGTTAAATGTATGGCAGACGATAGGATGCCTGACAATAATATACATCGTATTACAGTTGAGAATACAAAGAGAAAAGATAGATCTGGGAGAAAATGGGTTGATGCATTTATTTCTGGAGATATTTAGATGGTGATTGGAGATGAATGATAGTGAAGTGAATGCGGTGGAAGTGCTTTTTGTATAGAGATAGCTTGAAAAGTAAAAAGTTTTTGCATAAGTGTGGCAGTTAATGTTTAATCTTAACACTCTGGGCATGGGTTGAAAATACTTGTATATATGAGTGATGTGAAAGTTTACCTGTTTTATTCCATGGAATTAAGAGCAGATGTAAACATTATATCAGCAGATAGTTTTGATGTTGATATGTGAAGTTTGAAAAGGATGGTACTTGGGAATGAGTACCACTGAAGATAGTATTGGGAAAGGAGAGGCTGAGAGTAGATGCATGCATACATGCAAGGGATTAGTACAGGAGGTAATTATAGAGCTTTTAGGATTGGGAGGGAATAAGTATAAGCGTAAAGTGTGTATGAAGCCTGCATGTTGGAGAACATATTCCAGCATGGATGTCAGTATGTGAAAGCTGAATTTCCCATGTATTCCCTGCGTGTCGTAGAAGGCGACTAAAAGGGAAGGGAGTGGGGGGATAGAATTCCTCCCCCTCTCATTTTTTTTTTTCCCCACAAAAAAAGAAGGAACAGAGAAGGGGGCCAGATGAGGATATTCCCTCAAAGGCCCAGTCCTCTGTTCTTAATGCTACCTTGCTAACACGGGAAATGGCGAATAGTATGAAAAATACATAATAAATAAGGTCATTAGAGTTGGATACCCTGAACAGTTTTGCAAGAATGAGTAGAATACTTTAAGAAAGACAATATAAGAAACATTGAATAAAGATTTGCAGAAGGTGCATGGATGAATACTACAAGTGACATAGTTATGTACATATTTGAAAATATCGGGGCCTGAACATGCAGGAGGGTGAAAGGAGGGCAAGGAATAGAGTGAATTGGAGCGATGTGGTATACCGGGGTTTACGTGCTGTCAGTGGATTGAATCGGGGCATGTGAAGCGTCTGGGGTAAACCATGGAAAGCTGTGTAGGTATGTATATTTGCGTGTGTGGACGTATGTATATACATGTGTATGGGGGTGGGTTGGGCCATTTCTTTCGTCTGTTTCCTTGCGCTACCTCGCAAACGCGGGAGACAGCGACAAAGCAAAAAAAAAAAAAAAGAAATCAGGAAGAGGTAAACCAAGAAAGAAATTGACCAATTTAATGTTGGAATGCTAGGTTCATGATTGTTTATAGAGAGCAGAGAAAGTGTTTTTTAAAGTTAAAAGGTTTGTTAGGGGCATCTTTGATGCAGGGAGTGAATCATAAGAATTTTTTTAGTTGTGTCAGAGTCTTTGTTTACTTAATTTTTTTACTAATAATAGAAGATAATCTGCTTTTTTTTATGTGTCCCTCCACTACAAAAGTTGAAGCTGGGCATTTTATCACCCCACTGTCTGTCTGTTTGTATACAGACATATTCAAGTTCACACTAAGTCAAGAACAATACATAATAGAGATTTCATACACTGTTGCTACTAGTAGTGATGAAAAACTGGTAGATTTTCATGCAGTTACTCACTTTTTTTTTCAAATGCTGTAACTTGGGAGTGCTGAATAATGGAAAGTTCTTAGTTACAGTGAAAAATGGTTGTCTGTAGTTGGTAAGCAGCAGCAAACGACCAGGGAGGTATTTTACATTATCAAGAGGGTTAGTGACATGTACTTAGTAAGCTTGCACTTTAGTCGTTGTCAAGTTGCACTCCTCTGACCCAGGTAGCAGTCTTTCCTTTCTGCCTCACTTACGTGGAATACTGGCATTCTGTCCACAAACGTAGAATCTCTCCCTGTCATATGTTACACTTGACTCATGCAGCCCATTTTGTGTAGCTCTAGATTTTCCTGCGGTGAACACTATGTGTTAGCCCTGCCTTTTGGCAAAATGGTAGGAGCAGCAGATACAGGTATTAGGTAGGAACATTTAGGCAGTAGAAAAATTAGTTAGAGGTATTAGGCAGGAGCATTAGATAGTAGTAGTCATTAAGAACATTAGGTAAGAGTCTCTCCAAACACTGCACCAGACTTGCCCTCTGCCAGTGGCCTGTTATGTGTGACACTAAAGACAAAGAAGCAGCACTGGAGTTCTTTGGTTACAGTGACTCTGTTGCCATGGCCACCCCTTTTAGGGAATTCCAATTGGAACATGCATCAGAGATATAGTTAGATATAATAGATGTATTAGGCAAAAACATTTGTGAAGGGGGCAAGTATGGGAAAGTGGTAACAGGTACTGATGAGTTGAGGAGATTGAATGAGTATTTTTAAGGATTATTGAATGTGTTTGATGATAGGATGGCAGATGTAGGTTGTTTAAGGCTGGAAGGTATGTGAATTGAGATAGTCGTGGAAAGTGGTTTGGTGAAGAGTGAAGAGGTGGTGAGAGCCTTGCATCAGATGAATCTGGCGAGGGAGGTTAAATGGATGGTATTGCAGTTGAATTTCTTAAGAAAGGGATGACTGTGTTGTTGATCAGTTGGGATTTTCAGTGGTGAGGCACCTGAGTATTGGCAGATTGCATATACAGTGCCAGTGTTTAAAGGCAAGAGGGACAAAGGTTATTATTTGGACTACATAGATATAAATTTGTTGAGTGTACCTGATAAGTTATATAGGAGAGCATGAGATTGGAGAGGAACAGTGTGGCTTCAGGAGCAGTGCAAGATGGTTAGATCAGGTGTTTACTTTAAAGAATAAGTGTGAGAAATACTTAGAGAAATAGAAAGGCTTTTATGTGGCATATATGAATCTGGAGAAAGCAAATGATAGTTGATGTCATGTGGAAGGTAATATGAGAGAGAAACTGCTGAAGTTAGTGTCTGAGTTTGGAAGACTCTGTGAAGCTATAAAGTTAAGAGTAAATGTGAATAAAAGCAAGGCTATTAGGTTTAGCATTGCAGAAGTAGGTGTAGTTGGGTTGTGAGTTTGAATGGAGAAGATTTGGAGGGAGTGGAATGTCTTAGAAACCTGGGAGTGGATATGGCAGCAAACAGAATCATTGAAGTGAGTCATAAGATGGATGAGAAAATGAAGATTTCTGGGAGGATTGAGGAATGTATGGAAACAAGTGTCATCAGAGAGGACAAAAATAGGTGCGTTTGAAGGTATTAATCATCCTAATGATGTATGAATGCAAGGCATTGGCAATAAATGAGGATGTGTGGAGGAAGGTGGATGTGTCGGCAGTACAATTGCCTCATGTTCTCTACCAAGTATATAAAGATGGAAATAATGGATTAATGTTAAGGTATGTGTGTTATAACATATGTATTTTTATGTATGTCTTTTAGTTTAACAGAATCTGTAAACTTTCTCAGAAATTAGATTAGGAATTATTTTTTATAGTAATATGTTGAAAATTGAATCCTTGCTTAGTTATTGAAAGTGAATATTGATTGCATCAGGATGCCAAGATAAGTGTGAGGTTGTTCTCTCTTGCATTGAGAACCTTCCTGCCCCGTTCCGCCAGATGACTGCTACACTCATTGAAGTTTGTGCCTATGCTGGCTCTGGCAATGTCCTAAAGGTTAGTTGATGATATAATGAGTATGAAAATATTGTATTTTCATCCGTTGCATATGTTTTTATGATTTGAGAGTGTGATAGATTTTTGCTGCTTATATCGTGTATGTTGCTGACTAAGTATTTGTGAGAAATACATCCGCTGAAGTGTGCTGTTGGAGAGTAAATCTTTATTGTCTTTGTCCATGTTTTGAAGCCTAGTTAATAAACATGAAATACTATTCTGCTATATTATGTACATGACCTTAGCAGCGTTTCCAAAGACAGTGATTCTCTTATTTTCTTCATGTAAAGGAAAGCATCTTATATACTTACCTTGAAGTTTGAGAGTTGATTGCATATTTCCATATAAATAACTGGTAGTGTTCAGCCTAGGATGTATTTTAGGTAGCATTGTATGTTGTGTAGTAGGCTGATTAGTTTCAGTTATCTGTGAAAACACTATTGTACTCGTGTAAACATTGTGTCCCATTTCCCATTACCACTGACAATTAATTTCTTTGACCATGTTCACTTTTTATCACCTTTGATAGTTTGCCACAAGTACAAGCAGAACCCAGCTTACAAGAAACAACAGGTTACTTATCTTTTAGCTGATGTACGAGCAATAGAGATTCTTTTTTGTTTTGCCTCCACTTTTTTGCACTTACCTACAGTCTTTTGCCTCTTCCAAGAGTAGCCTGAGATGGCTGCACATTACTGTAAGAAGAACTCATGATAATTAATATATTTGATAAACTATGGCCAAAAAGAGGAAAGCATCACAATACTGTGAATATGGGACTGTGGCAACATACTCTGTGCTCATTGGCAGATGAAGTCATTAGACTTTAACCTGGTTGCTAGCTGAGATGGGCTTACCCTTGAAGCATGGAGTAAAAAAAGCTGCCTCCTTCTCCCACATTCATCACTTCTTAAAAACACACTATCCACCTTCCTTTCACTTCCTCCTTTTGATTCAGCAACTCTTCTTATTTCTCACATAAATGTTTCACTCTTATTCAAAAATTTATTTTCCATAACATTTTCACTCAACTTTTTTTGAAATCTTCATCTTCTCCTTTGCTTTCTTCTATCAGCTTCTTAAGATTACAATAACACATCTTGTATTCTCCTCTCCTCCTTTGCTGAACTTCCACTGGTACATTCCTTTTGAGCAGTGTACTATATGCCTTTTCTTTCTCTTCCACAGCATCTCTAATCTCTTCTTTTACCATGCATTTCCATTTTTTATTCCTGTGTCTCATGACCTTGAATCCAACTGCAAATTGTACAACTTTCAATACCACAATCATTCATGACTGCATCCCAACATTCATTGCATTTCCATCTAAACTTTTGGTCACCCTCCTTTCATACTCCACCCTGCATTTCTTTTGATTCCTCTTCTCACATACCAACACTTTAGCTCTCCATTCTTTCTCACACCTTACCTGTACTTCTCCCTAATGCTTATCCCCACAAGAACCACGAAGCTGTCAGTCTCTAAAGAATCCTCTCACAACTAACGCATCTAGCACGGCCTTTCTCAATCTTTCATCTGTTGCCACATAGTCAAGTCCATCTGTTCTTCTCTTCCATCATTTCTTTTCCATGTATACCAGTGGATCATCTTCTGCTGAAAAAAGGGTGTTTCCCTGGAATAAACCCCTCTCAGAATCGACAAGATAACTTCCATTTTCATTTACTACAGGCACTCCCCATTTACCAACTATCACCAGTTTCAGCACATCCTACTTTCATATTCATATCACCCATTACAACTACATTTCTCTCATTCTCAAAACCGTTTATACAGTTATTCCTATATCTCCAGAAATGGTTCATTTCATCCTTACCTCACACAGTCTTCATATTTGCCAGTCTTCTGGTAAATATTAGAATAGTAAATTCATGTATGTGGATAAGGAAATATTCAGCAAGCTGTTCACATCATTTCCTTAGGCCAAGAAAAGAATTTGCTTCTCAAGTTTGATTACCACACTTGGTTAAGTTAAAGGCCTTAAATTTGTCAACAGTGGAAGAGAGTAGAGTAAGGGGAGACTTCATTACAGCCAGTTATTGTAGATATTGTACTGTTCTTCAGAAAGTTCATGGATAGAACATTCAGTCAGAGGCCAAAATATGATACCAAGAAAGGAACCTCTTAAGATAAAGAAGTACTTGTATAGTATAAGAGTAGTGGATGAATGGATTAAACAATGATGAAATTGTAAATATAGACAGCATACAGATATGTAAAAAGTTGAATGATAGTAGTGAAAGCTCAAGAGATAAGGCCCCATGGATGTAGAGCCCTTTGCCTACACAATACAAGTAGGTCATTACAAGTAAGTAATTAAAAACACTCACACGAAGTCCAGAGAATTATTTTATGCATACATTAGCCCCAGTTTAGTTTCTATCATTAACCCTACTGGTTACTCAGTTTCTGGAGAGGTTTTGTGGCGTCCAGCAAAGATTGTACCTGAAGTAAGGGCACTGGAAGGAAAAGGGAATAAGGGAGGCATGATTACAGAGTGTCTTTGACAATTATTTCTATTTAAGTTTGCTACAACTTTTATGATGTCTTTGCTTTAGGTCCAAGAAATGCTACATATCTGCACCGATCATTATGACCAAGAGGAAACAAAATCTAAAGACAAAAAGGACAAGGATAAGGATAAAGATAAGGATAAAGATAAGGACAAGGATAAAGAGAAAGATAAGGATAAGGGAGAAGAAAAGGAGGTTGACCTTTCCTCACAACAAGCAGTAGCAGTGCTTGGTAAGTTGCAGCAATCTGTGTTTGTTCTCTTATCTTAGAAGTAGCAGAGTACCTTTTCACACAATTTGACGTTCTCAGCTGATAGAATTAGTTTATATAAATGCATGTCTTTTATGTAATATAACATTTCTCAGCGTGTTCTTTACCACTATGCTGATGCATGGTCTGTGTAGGATCTTATCTGTTCACAGTTGTTGTTGGTTGTTCCCTGATGCTTCTTAGTTTCTTCCTGCACTTGGATTCTGACTGTCCTAGTCCCATATCTCTTTGTTTTTTATTTTTATTGAAACGATGAAAATTTCTGTCTTTTGTCATGTGGTTTTATCACATCCTCATAGTTATTTTATGTACTACCATCTTTTCCATTTCTCTGTTCACCAAGAATGCTATTCTTTATGCTGTCTATATCCCAGTATGAAGTCTGTGTCATGTGAATGCCAGCATGCTATGTCTTTATTTTACTATCCTATATTAGAGAGGGTTACTCCATTTCTTTTGTCATTTTCACACTTTATTTTGTTGCTTGCATAGCAAAATCTCAGAATCATTTTGTTTATCTGTCCATCTGTTTGTTATCCATCTATAGTCTTGTAGGGCTCCCTTTGAGTCAGATCATACCCATCAAAACTGTGTCCTTCATGCACTTGCTACTGAGCATCTAGTATGGATTTTGCTTGATTAATGTCTCTTTTGCAAATGTTTAAGCTAGTAGATAACCTGACTCTTAACTGGAAGACGACCTGACCTGTAGGGGTCAGTCAAATGCATCAAACTGTTTTCTCTTTCCAGATGTTTCCTAGCAACAAATGAACTGAATAGCACAAGAGCCATTACTGTGGATCTTATCTCAGTTATGCCCTTTATAAACCTTAACCTGGAACTTAACCTGATTCATGACTTGGATGAAATTCTGCCTATGGTGACATCTCATATCATTTCTGCAGACCCACTTTCACCTGGAACCAGTCACTCTCCTCTCTACCTACTCGCACACATGCCCTACTTTTTTGATCAGTATGCCTTCCTGCTTCTAATAGATCTCCTTCCATACCATATATTCATTACACCATCTACACAGTTTCACTCATCAACAATACAGTTACCCCCTTTTTTTAATGAATTCATCACCAGTACCATCACCTCCAGGCACCTTGCCACATTTCATCTTATGCAAGACTTTCTCCACATCTCTTTTCACAAAACAACTTGCTACGACTCTCTCACTTCACATACTTCCCTAACCTAAACACCCTACATCTGTAACCCGATCATCAGACATTCAGCAGGCTTTCAAAATACTCACTCTGTATCCTCTTCACCTCATCTCTGCCTTTTAACACTTCCCATTTGTTGCCTTCACTAGTGTTCCCATTTTGTCACTTGTTTTTTCTTGCTGTTAACCTCCTTCCAAAACATTATCTTATTCTCCCTGAAGTTTACAGATACTTTCTCATGCCATCTCTCATTTGTCCACTCTTTTTTAGCCCCGTGCACCATCATCTTGTCCTGATGATTTCTTTTTTACATCTCCCCCAGTCATTCACCCTCCTTCCTTTTAGTTAATGCCCATACACCTCACTTTTTTCTCATTAGCAGCATTACTTCATCATCCTACCTCTTGCCACCCTTTCTCATATGCCCACCTACCACCTTCTGCTTGCCATACATTTCTCTCTCATGTTAGCACTCCTTTCATAAACATCTTCCCATTTTTCACCCACTTCCCTAGCTTCAGTAACTCTTCTTTTGCCCATCTACACTCAGTTTCTCCTAGTATCTCTTAACACAAGCCATACATTTCCAAAGTTCACTTACTTTCATCACCCTATTCTCACCCATATCATTTCCTCCCTGGCAGGTGAGGTGTAGTTTAGAGTTTAGGAGATGAAATATTTGTAGATGATGCTAAGGAATTCTTTTTCTTGTCCAGATGTTTGCCAGTTAGTGTTCTGATGGTATTTAGTTTATGCTGCTCCTATCCTAGTTGTACTTTCTATCTTTTCTAGGGTTATCTTCAGTCCCAACAGGTGAGACCACAGATCATGAAGTATAGTGATGATGTTTTCATTGTGGTAGCTGAATCATGGGTATGAAGGGTCTTGGGATGTGTTGAATTGGTCTTTGTAGCTTTGCAGGGATAGGTGATGTGCAGAGTGTAGACTCGTGTATATCTGGGAGTGTGGTTTCTGATGGGTTGTATGTTAGGTGGGATGGCATTTAAGACTGAGATAGGAAGGCAGTTGTTTAGTGTTTGTGAGTTCATTTTGTGTATATATTTTGTGGATATTGTGTCTTTTGGAGAGGGAGGATCTGTGAGTACAGGTTGCTGAAGTGTGAGGGAGGCTTATGCTTTATATATCTGCTTAGGGGTCAGAGATTAGTTATGAATGAGAAGGGCCTTGTGATGTTGCAGTGAGTTGAGTGTCGGGCATGTTGAAGGGGGATTATATTAGGATTTTTTTCCATTGTGTAGGTGTTAATGTATTAAGTTGCAAGGCATCCAGTGTTCTGAGTGCTCCATTTTGAGTGGTTTGGAGCATTGTTTTATTTTGTTTTTGAGAGGCTGGACAACCAGGCAGGTAAGGCGTAGTTTAGGATGGAGCAGATGAATTGTTTGTGGAGGATACTAAAGTTTTCTTTTCCTTTGTCAAATCTGGTACCCGTTAGTGTTCTGAGTTTTTTTTTTTTATGTTTGCGGTGTGGTGAGTGTATGTTGTGTACATCATATGTGATGCCCAGAACAATTAAGTGTTTTATTGAGGTAAAGTGGCTGTCCATTCAAGGTGACTGGAGAGTGCAGATTGGATTCGTGGCTTTCTGGGGTTGAAAAGGTGACTGATGATTTCTTTGGAGACACAGACAGTCTTTGATCGGTGAGCCATTGTTCCAGTCATGTACTGTAGTGTTGCAGGTTCGTTGTTGCTACTGTAATGTTGTGATGTGATGTAAATGTGAGGTGATCTGTATATGAGAGAACTTTCAAACTCTGGTTTGATGAAGGTAGTTAGGGGTCATGTAGGAAGATATTGAGGAGGATTGATGAAAGAACTGCTCCTTAGGGAACTCCATGTGCTTATTTATGGTGCTATGCCAAACATTGAAAAAATGATTGCAAGGAATGAGCACAAAAAGCATTTAAAAATGATGAGCCAGATGGTTAAAAACATTTCCAGATGAAACCATGGTTATATAATGTGGGAAAGAGCATTGTGGTTTCAGAAGTGGTAGAAGATGTGTGGATCAGGTGTTTGCTTTGTAGGTTGTGTGTGAAAAATACTTAGAAATACAGATGGATTGTATGTAGCATTTATGGATCTGGAGAAGGCATATGACAGGGTTGATAGAGATTATCTGTGGAAGGTCTTAAGAGTATATGGTGTGGGAGGTAAGTTGCTAGAAGCAGCGAAAAGTTTTTTACCAAGGATGTAAGATGTGTACGAGTGATTGGTTCCCTGTGAATGTTGATCTGCTGCAAGGGTGTGATGTCCCCATGGTTGTTTAATTTGTTTATGGATGGGGTGGCTAGGGAGGTAAATGCTAGACTTTTGGAGAGTGGGGCAAGTATACAGTCTGTTGGGGATGAGAGGGCCTGGAAAGTGAGTCAGTTGTTTGCTGATGATACAGCTCTAGTGGCTGATTAAGTGAGAAACTGCAAGAATTGGTGACTTGAGTTTGGAAAAGTTTGCGAAAGGAGAAAATTGAGTGTAAATTTGAATAAGAGCAAAGTTATTAGGATCAGTCAGGTTGAGGGACAAGTTAATTGGGATGTAAGTATGAATCGAGTAAAATTACAGGAATTGAAGTGTTTTAGATATCTGGGAGTAGACTTAGCAGCAAATGTAACCATGGAAGCAGAAGTGAGTCACAGGGTGGGGGAGTGGCGAAGGATATGGGTGCGATGAAGAATGTATGGAAGGAGAGAACATTATTTCAGAGGGCAAAAATGGGTATGTTTGAAGGAATAGTAGTTCCAACAATGCTATATGGTTGCAAGGCATGGGCTATAGATAGGGTTGTACGGAGGAGGGTGGATGTGTTGGAAATGTAATGTTTGAGGACAATGTGTGGTGTGAGGTGGTTTGATTGAATAAGTAATGAAAGGGTAAAAGAGATGTGTGGAAATAAAAAGAGTGTGGTTGAGAGAACAGAAGAGGGCATTTTGAAATGGTTTAGACATATGGAGAGAATGAGTGGGGAGACATTGACAAAGAGGATATATGTGTCAGAGGTGGAGGGAACAAGGAGAAGCGGGAGACCACATTGGAGGTGGAAGGATGGAGTGAAAAAGATTTTGAGCAATCGGGGCCTGAACATAGAGGAGGGTGAGAGGCGTGCAAGGAATAGAGTGAATTGGAACGATATGGTATACCGGGGTCGATATGCTATCAGTGGACTGAACTAGGGCATGTAAAATGTCTGGGGTAAACCATGGAAAGTTTTAGTGGGGCCTGGATGTGGATAGGGAACTGTGGTTTCAGTGCATTACACACGACAGCTAGTGGCCTTATTTTGTCTGTTTTCCTGGCGCTACCCTGCTGAAGCATAGGGGAGCAGTGCTGTTTCCTGTGAGGCATGGAATCGCCAGGACTGGATGAAGGCAAGCAAGCATGAATATGTACATGTGTGTGTACATATGTACATGTATATTTCTGTATATGCGTATGTGAAGCGTCTGGGGTAAACCATGGAAAGTTCTGTGGGGCCTGGATGTGGAAAGGGAGCTGTGTTTTTGGTGCATTATTACATGACAGCTAGAGACTGAGTGTGAACGAATGTGGCTTTTGTTGTCTTTTCCTAGCGCTACCTCGCACACATGAGGTGAGAGGGGGTTGTTATTTTCATGTGTGGCGGGGTGGCGATGGGAATGAATAAAGGCAGACTATGAATTATGTACCTGTGTATATATGTATATGTCTGTGTGTGTATATATATATATATATATATATATATATATATATATATATATATATATATATATATATTTTTTTTTTTTTTTTTTTTTTTTTTTTTTTTTATACTTTGTCGCTGTCTCCCGCGTTTGCGAGGTAGCGCGAGGAAACAGACGAAAGAAATGGCCCAACCCCCATACACACGTACATACACACGTCCACACACGCAAATATACATACCTACACAGCTTTCCATGGTTTACCCCAGACGCTTCACATGCCTTGATTCAATCCACTGACAGCACGTCAACCCCTGTATACCACATCGCTCCAATTCACTCTATTCCTTGCCCTCCTTTCACCCTCCTGCATGTTCAGGCCCCGATCACACAAAATCTTTTTCACTCCATCTTTCCACCTCCAATTTGGTCTCCCTCTTCTCCTCGTTCCCTCCACCTCCGACACATATATCCTCTTGGTCAATCTTTCCTCACTCATTCTCTCCATGTGCCCAAACCATTTCAAAACACCCTCTTCTGCTCTCTCAACCACGCTCTTTTTATTTCCACACATCTCTCTTACCCTTACGTTACTTACTCGATCAAACCACCTCACACCACACATTGTCCTCAAACATCTCATTTCCAGCACATCCATCCTCCTGCGCACAACTCTATCCATAGCCCACGCCTCGCAACCATACAACATTGTTGGAACCACTATTCCTTCAAACATACCCATTTTTGCTTTCCGAGATAATGTTCTCGACTTCCACACATTTTTCAAGGCTCCCCAAATTTTCGCCCCCTCCCCCACCCTATGATCCACTTCCGCTTCCATGGTTCCATCCGCTGACAGATCCACTCCCAGATATCTAAAACACTTCACTTCCTCCAGTTTTTCTCCATTCAAACTCACCTCCCAATTGACTTGACCCTCAACCCTACTGTACCTAATAACCTTGCTCTTATTCACATTTACTCTTAACTTTCTTCTTCCACACACTTTACCAAACTCAGTCACCAGCTTCTGCAGTTTCTCACATGAATCAGCCACCAGCGCTGTATCATCAGCGAACAACAACTGACTCACTTCCCAAGCTCTCTCATCCCCAACAGACTTCATACTTGCCCCTCTTTCCAGGACTCTTGCATTTACCTCCCTAACAACCCCATCCATAAGAGCAGTGCGGTTTCAGAAGTGGTAGAGGATGTGTGGATCAGGTGTTTGCTTTGAAGAATGTATGTGAGAAATACTTAGAAAAGCAAATGGATTTGTATGTAGCATTTATGGATCTGGAGAAGGCATATGATAGAGTTGATAGAGATGCTCTGTGGAAGGTATTAAGAATATATGGTGTGGGAGGCAAGTTGTTAGAAGCAGTGAAAAGTTTTTATCGAGGATGTAAGGCATGTGTACGTGTAGGAAGAGAGGAAAGTGATTGGTTCTCAGTGAATGTAGGTTTGCGGCAGGGGTGTGTGATGTCTCCATGGTTGTTTAATTTGTTTATATATATATATATATATATATATATATATATATATATATATATATATATATATATATATTATCCCTGGGGATAGGGGATTAAGAATACTTCCCACGTATTCCCTGCGTGTCGTAGAAGGCGACTAAAAGGGGAGGGAGCGGGGGGCTGGAAATCCTCCCCTCTCGTTTTTTTTTAATTTTCCAAAAGAAGGAACAGAGGGGGCCAGGTGAGGATTTTCCGAAAAAGGGCCTAGTCCTCTGTTCTTAACGCTACCTCGCTAATGCGGGAAATGGCGAATAGTTTGAAAAAAAATATATATATATATATATACATTGGGATGTATAGGTATGTATATTTACGTGTGTGGACTTGTATGTATATACATGTGTATGTGGGTGGGTTGGGCCATTCTTTCGTCTGTTTCCTTGCGCTACCTCGCTAATGCGGGAGACAGCAACAAAGGAAAATGAATAAATAGATAAATGTATATGTATGTATATGTGAATGTATGGGCGTTTATGTGTATATGAGTGAATGGGCCATTCTTCATTGTTTCCTGGTGCTACCTCGCTGATGCTGGAAATGGTGATCAAGTATGATAAATGATGTGCAGTAAATAATGATACTGTTGTTAAAGAAGAGGGATATGCAGTGAGTACTACATGCTAGTCTTGCTTGATGGCCATGTCTTGTTATTATTATGCACTCTTCTTGTAAGTAGGCATTTTTTCTCTCATTCTGGCCCAAGTAGCTCTTTTCTTTTTGCCTCATTTATACTTGCATTGCTGATATTCACTCTTCAAATACACCATCTCTGTGAGAGACATAACACTGGAAAGCACATAACTCTCATGACTCTGTATTCTTAATTCTAAATTTTGCTCTGGTGAGTACTATGTGTTAGCCTCTGCTTAATGGTAAAGTCTCTTTATATGCACTTTCTTTCTCACATTATTTTTATTGTTTGAAAAATCCATCTCTTTATTCCAGGCATTGCTCTTATATCAATGGGTGAAGATATTGGAGCTGAGATGTCATTCCGTCAGTTTGGTAATTTGCTGCGTTATTGTGAACCAGTCATTAGACGAGCTGTACCTCTAGCATTGGGCCTTATTTCTGTGTCAAACCCAAGACTTAACATTCTGGACACCTTAAGCAAATTCTCTCATGACTCAGATGCAGATGTAGCACACAATGCTATTTTTGCCATGGGTCTTGTTGGAGCAGGAACCAACAATGCAAGGTAAAATTATATTTTTTATTTTTTTTTTAGGGATGAGTGTATAAAGTAAGATACTTTTTTATCAAAGCACACCATACTGTGAAAGGTATGAAAAGGGGAGTGGTTGTTGTGTATCTCATCTCTGTCATGTGTTTATATGTTTAATCAATGATTGAATAAAGAAACTCCTTAAATGTTTACTCTTTTTTTTTAAGTAATTTGTAAAGAGTAATTTGTAAAATTTATCCCTGGGGATAGGGGAGAAAGAATACTTCCCACGTATTCCCTGCGTGTCGTAGAAGGCGATTAAAAGGGGAGGGAGCGTAGGGCTGGAATTCCTCCCCTCTCGTTTTTTTTTTTTAATTTTCCAAAAGAAGGAACAGAGAAGGGGGCCAGGTGAGGATATTCCCTCAAAGGCCCAGTCCTCTGTTCTTAACGCTACCTCGCTAACGCGGGAAATGGCAAATAGTTTGAAAGAAAAAGTAAAGAGAGAATTGAATTAGCAGTTTTATTTAACATATCCTTCCTTCTTGGAAATGGAAGGATGGATTAGAAAAAGATTTTGAGCACCTGGGGCTTGAACATGAACCAGGGTGAAAGGCATGCAAGGGATAAAGTAAATTGGTATGATGTGTTGTACTAGAGTGGACATGCTGTCAGTGGACTAAGCCAGGCCATGTGAAGTGCCCAGGGTAAATTATGGAAAGGTCTGTGGGTCCGGGTTGTGGATAGGGAGCAATACATGTAACAGCTAGGGAATGGATGTGAGTGGATGCAGCTTTTTTATGTCTTTTTTTTAGCACCATGTTGCTGATTTGGGAAATGGCGATCAAGTATGAAAAAGTTAAAATATGAAACTAGACCAGTGATTGCTGTGAGTCACACAGGATGATGACTCTCATAAGGGTTGGAATGAGTGATGTTGGGTTGTGTATGAGAGAGGTATAAGAAAGCATGTTAGAATACTGATGATAGATTAATAGTATGAGATACTGGGAAAGTGGAATTTTGGAAATTTATGTTTCATATGCACCATGTAGCTACAAGGAGGGTGAGGTTAAAGTTATTTTCTGGAATGAACTTTAGTGAGAAGCTATTTACAATATGTGATATGAATAAATGGGTAAATTTAAGAGTGGACGATTTAATGTTTCAGGAAAAAGTGCCCATGGTGAAGGGGTATGTGGGATGAGTTTGCACTGGTGGATATGAGTATTTCCAGTACATATTCTAATGCAGAAATAGTGTGCATTTACGTAAGATACAATGACACCTGTGTACAAATAAATATGCATACATATGCATATGTATGCATTCGTTCACACATTCTTACACTTGAATTATATTTACATCATATTAGTACCCTGATTAATGTTAAGGATAGATCCTGCAAAGTGGAACGCTTTGTGGGGTCTTTACACTGTCACATATGTGGAGTTGCATTCTTGATGACATTTTTACCGATGAGATAGTTGCAGTATTGTCTCTTGAGGGTTACAGGTATTGATAAACACAGATTATTACATTAACATATCTTTACTAATTGATGAATAAGATGAATAGTGTTCAACACTCATCATGAATGACAGTTGTTAATAAGTAGTGACGATTGTAATAGAATGAGTGAGATTCATCATGTTAGTGAGATGCTCTTGCTGAAACAAACTCATCTTAAAATCACTGAAATTATGATTTGGGTGATGATAGAGTTAGTGGTGATGTTGGGGGTGGTGATGATAAAGGTGATGGTGAGAGATATTGTGGTTAGTGGTTAGGTGATGATGCATCTATTAGTTTCTTAGGTAACACTGGCCATAGCATTGCCGGACACTGTTAAACAGCTGATGTCATCCAGCAAGATTGAGTGTTAGTATATATGAGCAAATCTGTAACCTTCAACATTATGTTATGTAACATTTTGAAACAAGGAATGAGAAAGCAGAAAGGTAAGATTGATTAGAGAGGCGAAGTGGACGGATGTGGTAACACACATTATGTGTATTGCCAAGCATTCCTCATTTAGCCAGGGTTCACTTGGCATACCTTCCATTTTTTCTTACAAACTGCTCCATGAAAGAGTCACCTTCGTTTCTGTTTACTTTGTGTCATCATGGCAGAAGCTTTTATCTTGTCTGCATTCTTAATAATGGTTCTAACCTTCGGTGTAGCCAGTTTGAAAGCATCATCGACATCAACCTAAAGCTCACCAGCTTCCAACTGCTACAACACTTGCAGTAATTTAAATCCAAGGAAAGGCTTTTGAGTAAAGCACTTTAGATGCGCTAACAGCACTAGAAATTGCAGGTCATCTTGTAGACATGATGGGTTAAATAATATCCCAATGATATTGAAAAGTTACTGTCAGCAAAATGTGTGTAGTGTAAGTGCGGCAAAATTTGTACTGTATTAACAGAGGAGAGCACCCTATCTTGATTGGATGTGAGCTTATTTGTGTATTGTGCTCTGATTGGCCAAGTTAGTGAGTATAAACAAAGAAAGCAGCTCTTGGCATGTTTTGAGTGTTTCAACTAATGATTTTTTTACTTCTTTTATGGATTTTTTTTTTTTTCTAGTAAAACTTGAGCTCCCAAGATGCAAACAAAAGCAGTATAGAAAAACTGCACTCTACAGAGTAACACTGAACAAAGTATTAGTATACATAACCACTATACCAGAAACAAAAATGATGAAAAAAAGATTATCATATACATAGAAGATCATGGTAGGTTGATCATGCAAGGAATGACCGTGTAAGAGAGAGATGTGGGAGTAATCACAGTGATTGAGATAGATGATCAGTGTGTGCTGGAATTATTCGGACATGTGGAAAATATAAGCTAAGGAAGACTTACCAAGAGGATCTATGTGTCAAAAGTGGAGGAAGGAAAGGAGTGATCAAGAAGGAGATAGAATGTTGGAGTGAAAGCCGCTTTAGGATATCAGGGCTTGAACATTAGGAGGGTGAGAGGCATGCATGGAGTGGAATGAAATAGATTGATGTGATGAACAAGTGGTGATATGCTGTCAGTGGTCTGAACCAGGGTATGTCCTGCTATCAAAGTAAGTCATGGATTAGTCTTTAAGGCTTATCTGTGTATGGTAGACTCAGGTTTTGGTGCTTATTACATGACAGCTAGAGAGTGGATGTTTGCAAATGAGGTTGTGTTTTAGTTCCTGACTCTGCCTCATCAAAGTAGGACAGCAGGTGTGTACAAAAGAAAGAGGGAAAGAAGATTCAAGTATGGTTTCTTTATATTTATGGAAAATCTAATTGGTTGATACCTTTTAGTAACATTTGTACGGAAGATGATAGATGACTTCATTTGTTGTATTCTTATAGTCTAAAGTTACAAGTCTAGTTATATGAAAGTTTTTTGTAGTATAGAGAACTTGTTTATACCCAAAGATAATAAATTAAATGTAATAGAAAAAACATAACACTTTCATCAATGTATGTGAATATCTTGTAAATCCAAGAAAAGAGTTGGCATCCTTGGGCTGTTGGCTTTAGCTCTCTTTTATTGAAAGCCAACACTAGTAGTAGGTATTTCTTTAGATTCAGAATTATTCATAAAATGCTGCATTAGTATCATTTGTATCATATCCTTCACTATGTTATAATTGCTTAATTTTAGTATAAGTTAAAAATGGAAAGAATGACCCATGTGGGCAATTGGAATTTCAGCTGTTTTGTGAAATTTGAAACTAAGCTTTGTATCATATTTTTCATTGCCACATGATACCCTTACAGATTAGCTGCTATGTTGCGTCAACTTGCCCAGTATCATGCAAAAGATCCAAACAATTTGTTCATGGTACGTCTGTCTCAGGGTCTTACTCACCTTGGCAAGGGCACAATGACTCTCTCTCCGTACCATAGTAACCGACAGCTCATGTCACCAGTTGCTGTGGCAGGACTACTGGCAACTTGTATGGCTTTCCTTGATACTAAAACCTGTAAGTAATTTGCCAAGAACTAAGATCTTTAAAATCTTGCTTCCATCCTTTCATCTCTAGTTTGGTCACCACCTTCTTGTCCCCTCCACTTCTGAAACATATATTCTTTCTGTTGGTGTCTCCTCCCTTTCTCTCTCCATATGTGCAAACCATTTCAGCAGACCCTCTTCAGCCCTCTCATCCACATTCTTCTCATTATTAAATTCTCTTTTACCTTATGTTACTTACCTGTTTGAACCTCCTCACACTGCATATTGTCCTCACACATTTCATTTCCAACACATCCACCCTCTCCAGCACATTCTTGCATCCAGACATCACTTTGGGAATTACCATACCTTTAAACATACCCATTTTTGCCCTCTCAGATAATGACCTTTCTTTTCACACATTCTCAGTATTCCAAGAATCTGTCCTCCTTCACCCACCTATGACTTATTTAAGCCTCCATTGTTTCATTCATTGCTTTGTTCATTTATTTTAAATACTTCACTTCTTCCAATTTTTCTCCATTCAAACTCACACCCTAACAACTTTTTATATTGATGATGATAATGATAATATTGAAGATAAAGCATTTTATGTACACTTGATGAATTAAGTTTTATAACCAGCATAATATGGGAACGATAATGATTTCATTTCATGTTTATGTTGACTGCAGAGGAATTTAAAGACTTTTTTATTATTCAGTGATTCTCGGCAAAAGTCACTACCTGCTGTATTGCCTAACCACAGCCATTCAGCCACGCATGCTTGTTACATTTGATGAGCAGCTCAACCCTCTCCCAGTTTCTGTCAGAGTTGGTCAGGTAAGCATTGATTATGGTAATGATTAGGTACTTTGTTGATGAATCTTACACCTTTGACATACTTTTTTAGTATGACTTGCAAATATGATTTTTGTTTTGATGTGGGTCTAAGTATTGCACTACAATGATGATAGAAATCCCACCAAAACAGATATAGTATAATGAATGTTTTTGCTTCAGACTTTTTTATGCTAGTAGTTTAGCCAAGAATGCAGTATATCAAAATTGCAGTTAGCCTAGCCTTAACAGTTTCAAGTTTTTGAAGGAGTACCAGTAGTCTTTAAGTACAGGTACACCACCGATTTTCCAGCAATTGAGGGTTCAGCACCTTTTTAGTCCAGACAAAATTACGTGAGGAACTTGAAATTACTGCAGCCACCAGACTAGTTTACCGGGCAGCCACAGATGGCGTTATGTGTAGGTTGTGCTTATTTACAGTCTTTACACCGCACTTGTTGGTGGTGATACCACAATTCTGTGAGATTCTTAGCTTATTTTGCTTAAATTTAACCCTGGCTATGGCTTCTAAGACATATGAGAGGGTCAGTTGTGGTGTCAAACGTAAAGACCAGTCCATATCGATCCAAGATAAAGTATAACTGTTGAAAAAATGTACCATGGTGTTTCAGCGTGTAAGCTGTGTGTCATCTACAGTATTGATTCATCAACTTTTTATGATATAGAGAAGCAAAGGGAGCTATTGAAATTCTATGCAGACAGCGATTCCAAGAAGCAAATGACGATTAGGGAAACTATGAAAGATGGTAAGATTACTGAGCACGATTGAATGGTGATGGAATAGTTTTGACAGTGTCAGAGTGATGGAGTGGACTTGTCAGGTAGCATGATAATGGACCAGGCTAAGTTGTTCCATAAAGAACTTAAATTACAACATGAGCATGACTATAGTGAAGGATAGATTCAAAGATTCAAGAAGCTTCGTCGAATTTCCATGAATAAAGTGTGCTGAGAAAAGCGGTCTGCAAACCATGAAGGAACTGCCGAGTATGTGGACGAATTTGCGAAACTCGTAGCTGACGAGCACCTCAGTCTTAAGCAGGTGTACAATGTATTTCATTTATTTAAACAGAGAAGAGGTAGTGAAAGCTTTAGGGAAGATGAAAGCTGGCAAGGCGGCAGGTTTGGATGGTATTGTAGTGGAATTTATGCAAAAGGGGGTGATTGTGTTGTTGACTGGTTGGTGAGGATATTCAATGGCTCATGGTGAAGTGCCTGTGGATTAGCGGAATGCATGCATAGTGCCATTGTACAAAGACAAAGGGGAAAAAGGTGTGTTCAAATTACAGAGGTATAAGTTTGTTGAGTATTCCTGGGAAATTATATAGAAGGGTATTGATTGAGAGGGTGAAGGCATTTACAGAGCATCAGATTGGGGAAGAGCAGTGTGGTTTCAGAAGTGGTAGAGGATGTGTGGATAAGGTGTTTGCTTTGAAGAATGTATGTGAGAAATACTTAGAAAAGCAAATGGATTTGTATGTAGCATTTATGGATCTGGAGAAGGCATATGATAGAGTTGATAGAGATGCTGTATGGAAGGTATAAAGAGTATATGGTGTGGGAGGCAAGTTGTTAGAAGCAGTGAAAAGTTTTGATCGAGGATGTAAGACATGTGTACGAGTTAGAAGAGAGGAAAGTGGTTGGTTCTCAGTGAATGTAGGTTTGCGGCAGGGGTGTATGATGTCTCCATGGTTGTTTAATTTGTTAATGGATGGGGTTGTTAGGGAGGTGAATGCAAGATTTTGGAGAGAGGGGCAAGTATGCAGTCTTTTGTAGATGAGAGGGCTTGGGAAGTGAGTCAGTTGTTCGCTGATGATACAGTGCTGGTGGCTGATTCGTGTGAGAAACTGCAGAAGCTGGTGACTGAATTTGGTAAAGTGTGTGAAAGAAGGAACCTGAGAGTAAATGTGAATAAGAGCAAGGTTATTAGGTACAGTAGGGTTGAGGGATAAGTCAATTGGGAGGTAAGTATGAGTGTAGAAAAACTGGAGAAAGTGAAGTGTTTTAGATATTTGGGAGTGGATTTGGCAGCAGATGGAACCATGGAAGCAGAAGTGAGCCACAGGGTGGGGGAGGGGGCGAAAGTTCTGGGAGCATTGAAAAATGTGTAGAAAGCAAAAATGGGTATGTTTGAGGGAATAGTGGTTCCAACAATGTTATATGGTTGCGAGGCATTTGATATAGATAGGGTTGTGCAGAGGAGGGTGGCTGTGTTGGAAATAAGATGTTTGAGGACAATTTGTGGTGAGAGGTGCTTTGATTGAGTAAGTAATGAAAAGGTAAGAGAGATGTGTGGTAATAGAAAGAGTGTGGTTGAGAGAGCAAAAGAGGGTGTATTGAAATGGTTTGGTCACATGGAGAGAATGAGTGAGGAAAGATTGACAAATAGGATATATATGTCAGAGGTGGAGGGAACGAGAAGTGGGAGACCAGATTGGAGGTGGAAGGATGGAGCGAAAAAGATTTTGAGTGATTAGGGCCTGAACATGCAGGAGGGTGAAAAACGTGCAAGGAATACAGTGAATTGGAATGACGTGGTATACAGGGGTTGACGTATTGTCAATGGATTGAACCAGGGCTTGTGAAGCGTCTTGGGTAAACCATGGAAAGTTTTGTGGGGCCTGGATATGTAAAGGGAGCAGTGGTTTCGGTGCATTGTACATGACAGCTAGAGACTGAGTGTGAACGAATGTGGCCTTTGTTGTCTATTCCTAGCACTACCTCGCGCACATGCGTGGGGAGGGAGTTGTCATTTCATGTGTGGCAGGGTGGCGATGGGAACGAATATAGGCAGCAAGTATGAATTATGTACATGTTTATATATGTATATGTCTGTGTATGTATATATATGTATTCGTTGAAATGTATAGGTATGTATATGTACATGTGTGGACGTGTGCGTGTGCGTGTGTGGACGTATGTATATACATGTGTATGGGGGTGGGTTGGGCCATTTCTTTCATCTGTTTCCTTGCGCTACCTCGCAAGCACGGGAGACAGCGACAAAGCAAAAAAAAAAAAAAAAAAAAAAAAGTCTGTGTATGTATATATATGTATTCGTTGAAATGTATAGGTATGTATATGTACATGTGTGGATGTGTATGTATATAGATGTGTATGTGGGTGGGTTGGGCCATTCTTTCGTCTGTTTCCTTGCTCTACCTCACTAATGCGGGAAACAGCGACAAAGTATGATTAAAAAAATGTATAAATGTATTTAATATACATTTGATATTTGTTTAATTTAGATTTCTAGCAGTCCATGGTATACTTTATACATATGGGAGATGTATAATTAGTGGGTTAGAGGTGTGTTGATGAAGTATTATTCGTGACCATGGTTGGTCTGGCACAATGGTTAATTCGGCAAGGCTTTGGAGCCTAGAGTGCCAGAAAATTGATGGTGTACCTGTTGTAGTAAGTGACTTGGTAGTTACATAAGGAATGGGTCTCATTCATTTAGCTTTCATTTCTGAGTTGAAAAGTATTGTAGTCATCTGCAACAACTGGCCATCAGTATTGCTTTAAAGCATTTTAAAGTTTTGGTACCTACATCGCTCATCATTTTCCTACTGTGGAAGGCTCTTTTAAAGCGTAATCAGAAGACTGCTCACATCAATTGTGGAATGGATTTTGGAAGACAAAAGTCTTCTAAATTTATGTGTTGAAGAATATCCTGAGAAAGGACATGGCTGGGAAAAGACCCATGATATTGCAACTTTTTTGAATGTGTTCATTGATGCTGTCAGAGATGGGATTGAAGTCTGTAGTAGAATGGCCTGCTTGCCATCAGAAGAGTGTCAGGGTCTAGGAGACTTGAAAATACTTATGAAACCAGTAAGATGTGGTTAAGAATAAGAGGGAGGAGGCATGGTCACTGTTAACCACAGTGATGAGCCAGTGAAGAAGAGAACTTATCCTGCTCTTCTACAAAAAAGAAAAGAATTCTGATGGCTTAGATTGCCAAGGTGGTAGGTCTGTCATTAGCAAATCATATTCCCTTTTAAAGTTTGCCATATGTTATGGTTACCTAACCTAATGTATTTGCTTCTCAGTTTCTGATGCAGTCATGTCGTATACACAGGCTGTTTGCTTGAGTTGGATTATTAAGAGAAATAGAATTGATTGGCCATTTTCTGAATTGGTGAATATAAGTCAAATGTTACAAGTTTCATCCACCCATGGTACTTTTATCAGCAGTAGTGAGTTAGCATGGCCTACAAGGATGTTGTCATTTTGACTAGACATGGTAAATGCTTATTTTAAAAATACTAAATCAGATTGGCTGTATTGTGGGTGCTCTTGCTTTGGTTGGACACATTTGTTATGTGAGCTAGTATTAGAATCTGATAAGTCAGAAGGCATAAAAGAAATATTTAGACACTTGCCTAAATCAGAGAGTAATCTCTCAATTTGAAACCACTTTTTGAATCCCTGCTAATTATATTTGTAAGGAGTGTCTTATATGCAAATAATCAGGTTTTGGTGTTAAATTACAAAGTTTTAGTGAGCTATTGTATTTGGTCCAGAGATGCACATGTTTGCGTGTTTATTGTAAAACTGTTCACCAATGTCTTGCTTGCATAGGCACATTGGTCCCTTATGTATCAAATCAGTTACATGGTGTATATATTTGCTAGTGAGCTTAAACAGTATTTCAATACAGTTCTTTTATTAGGATATACAGAGTGCCAGATTATTACTCCAACCAATACCTATTTTTTCACATACTTAACCATTTGATGTTTTGAGGGCTATATACTTCAGTTTTAGAGGTTTTATGTACTATATTATCACAGATTATATACTCAGATACTGCATATAGAAAAAGAGAACGAAAAATGCTCTACAATAAAATCATATTGAATCATTAGAACATATTATGTTGCAGTAAGGGTTATTGATTACACAGGTTACTTGTTAGTAATATATATATTACCCCAAGACCCCATTTATGGGGTCCCTGCAGCAACAATCCTGCACCATACAATGGATTCTTTTGGAGCAAGAGGTTCCTTACAGTAACTGTGCTCCTGCTTGTCAACAAAGGATTCAGCCTCACTGAAGGTGACTTTTTATATGTGTATATATGGTGTTACCACAAGTAGTTAGATATTGTTAACATCATGCTCCTCACTTTGGCACCCAAATGCAAGTGTACTTTGAAAGTTGATATGTTTTAGTTTGTCCTGTGCTGAGATCTTCATTTAACCTTTCATGGTTATAATGATTACTGAGAACCTAAAACTAATGACTTCTTTTTTTATTAAGTATATATGATGGCTAGAGGCTGAGTGTGAACGAATGGGGCCTTTGGTGTTTTTCCTAGCGCTACCTCGCACACGAGGGGGGAGGGGGTTGTTATTCCATGTGTGGCGAGGTGGCGATGGGAACAAATAAATGCAGACTGTATGAATTATGTACATGTGTATATATGCATATGTCTGTGTGTGTATATATATGTGTACATTGAGATGTATAGGTATGTATATTGTGCATGGGTAGACATGTATGTATATACATGTGTATGTGGGCGGGTTGGGCCATTCTTTCGTCTGTTTCCTTGCGCTACCTCGCTAACGCAGGAGACAGCGACAAAGCAAAATAATAATAAAAATAAGAAAATAAGTACCAGGAGAGACTGAGTACAGAATGGAAAAAGGTGAGAACAATGGAAGTAAGGGGAGTGGGGGAGGAATGGGATGTATTTAGGGAATCAGTGATGGATTGCGCAAAAGATGCTTGTGGCATGAGAAGAGTGGGAGGTGGGTTGATTAGAAAGGGTAGTGAGTGGTGGGATAAAGAAGTAAGATTATTAGTGAAAGAGAAGAGAGAGGCATTTGGACGATTTTTGCAGGGAAAAAATGCAATTGAGTGGGAGATGTATAAAAGAAAGAGACAGGAGGTCAAGAGAAAGGTGCAAGAGGTGAAAAAGAGGGCAAATGAGAGTTGGGGTGAGAGAGTATCATTAAATTTTAGGGAGAATAAAAAGATGTTCTGGAAGGAGGTAAATAAAGTGCGTAAGACAAGGGAGCAAATGGGAACTTCAGTGAAGGGCGCAAATGGGGAGGTGATAACAAGTAGTGGTGATGTGAGAAGGAGATGGAGTGAGTATTTTGAAGGTTTGTTGAATGTGTTTGATGATAGAGTGGCAGATATAGGGTGTTTTGGTCGAGGTGGTGTGCAAAGTGAGAGGGTTAGGGAAAATGATTTGGTAAACAGAGAAGAGGTAGTGAAAGCTTTGCGGAAGATGAAAGCCGGCAAGGCAGCAGGTTTGGATGGTATTGCAGTGGAATTTATTAAAAAAGGGGGTGACTGTATTATTGACTGGTTGGTAAGGTTATTTAATGTATGTATGACTCATGGTGAGGTGCCTGAGGATTGGCGGAATGCGTGCATAGTGCCATTGTACAAAGGCAAAGGGGATAAGAGTGAGTGCTCAAATTACAGAGGTATAAGTTTGTTGAGTATTCCTGGTAAATTATATGGGAGGGTATTGATTGAGAGGGTGAAGGCATGTACAGAGCATCAGATTGGGGAAGAGCAGTGTGGTTTCAGAAGTGGTAGAGGATGTGTGGATCAGGTGTTTGCTTTGAAGAATGTATGTGAGAAATACTTAGAAAAGTAAATGGATTTGTATGTAGCATTTATGGATCTGGAGAAGGCATATGATAGAGTTGATAGAGATGCTCTGTGGAAGGTATTAAGAATATATGGTGTGGGAGGCAAGTTGTTAGAAGCAGTGAAAAGTTTTTATTGAGGATGTAAGGCATGTGTACGTGTAGGAAGAGAGGAAAGTGATTGGTTCTCAGTGAATGTAGGTTTGCGGCAGGGGTGTGTGATGTCTCCACGGTTGTTTAATTTGTTTATGGATGGGGTTGTTAGGGAGGTGAATGCAAGAGTTTTGGAAAGAGGGGCAAGTATGAAGTCTGTTGGGGATGAGAGAGCTTGGGAAGTGAGTCAGTTGTTGTTCGCTGATGATACAGTGCTGGTGGCTGATTCATGTGAGAAACTGCAGAAGCTGGTGACTGAGTTTGGTAAAGTGTGTGAAAGAAGAAAGTTAAGAGTAAATGTGCATAAGAGCAAGGTTATTAGGTACAGTAGGGTTGAGGGTCAAGTCAATTGGGAGGTAAGTTTGAATGGAGAAAAACTGGAGGAAGTAAAGTGTTTTAGATATCTGGGAGTGGATCTGGCAGCGGATGGAACCATGGAAGCGGAAGTGGATCATAGGGTGGGGGAGGGGGCGAAAATTCTGGAAGCCTTGAAGAATGTGTGGAAGTCGAGAACATTATCTCGGAAAGCAAAAATGGGTATGTTTGAAGGAATAGTGGTTCCAACAATGTTGTATGGTTGCGAGGCGTGGGCTATGGATAGAGTTGTGTGCAGGAGGATGGATGTGCTGGAAATGAGATGTTTGAGGACAATGTGTGGTGTGAGGTGGTTTGATCGAGTAAGTAACGTAAGGGTAAGAGAGATGTGTGGAAATAAAAAGAGCGTGGTTGAGAGAGCAGAAGAGGGTGTTTTGAAATGGTTTGGGCACTTGGAGAGAATGAGTGTGGAAAGATTGACCAAGAGGATATATGTGTCGGAGGTGGAGGGAACGAGGAGAAGTGGGAGACCAAATTGGAGGTGGAAAGATGGAGTGAAAAAGATTTTTTGTGATCGGGGCCTGAACATGCAGGAGGGTGAAAGGAGGGCAAGGAATAGAGTGAATTGGATCGATGTGGTATACCGGGGTTGACATGCTGTCAGTGGGTTGAATCAGGGCATGTGAAGCGTCTGGGGTAAACCATGGAAAGCTGTGTAGGTATGTATATTTGCGTGTGTGGACATATGTATATACATGTGTATGGGGGTGGGTTGGGCCATTTCTTTCGTCTGTTTCCTTGCGCTGCCTCGCAAACGCGGGAGACAGCGACAAAGCAAAAAGAAAAAAAAAAAAAATAATATATGATGGTGGTGGAAAGGAAAGTATGCTTTTGATGGTGGTGCTACATGTCCATTCTGAAATATAAGGCTGATATGATGTACACCAAAATCTTTTACAGGCTGTTGATGTTGTTGGTCAGGCAGGCAAACCCAAGACCATCACTGGATTCCAGACACATACAACACCTGTTCTTCTGTCACATGGAGAACGCGCCGAACTTGCTACAGATGAATACATACCTCTTACACCAATCATGGAAGGCTTCGTCATTCTCAAGAAAAATCCAGATTTTGATACTTAGGAGAAATTTGTGGGTTAGGCTTTAGTATTACATTTTTATTGTTTTTATGTAATGTTTAGATCATAAAATCGTAAATGTTAAATGCATATATGTACTCTATTTTGTACATCACTTCTACAGTTTGTTGCAGTTCATATTAAAAAATGATCAGGAATCACATAAATCGGTTTTCTTAACATGAAAAGGTGGTAGTTTTAGTTTTGGTGCATTCTTCTCCATAAAGTTGTATTTTCTGTCATCAGGAAATTGCAGTCCCCTTTTATTCAGAAGAATTGAAGCAAAATTGGAAAGTTACATGTGTGATCAAGAACTGCTGTTTGTGTTGTATGAATTCATGTAATATATGTCAGTTTATATTTAATAAATGTAAAATGAAAATTGCTATTTGTATCCTGTCATTTATCCGTTGAATATATGCAGGGGTAGCAAGTAATCCCAAGATACAGAGCAGCTTATCCTTTTCTCAATTTCCAGGTTTAGGGATGGGTATCCTAAGTCTGCAAATGAACTCCCACAATGGAAGTAGTAGAAAAGGGATTGTTTTCAAAAGAATATCAAGCTTTCTGTCTGTAATAGGGAAAGTTTTACACTAGTATGTTTGGTTTTCTGATTACTATTTGTGTTATGAGAAGAGCCTAATGCTCAAGATACCCTAACTGTATCCATATGTAAACTCATTTCCTTTAATTATTTTGAAATTTTTTTTCCTATGTGTCTGCTCATTCTTTTAATTGGCATTTGAGGTAGGGTCCAGTATGCATTTTTGTTTTTTTGGTAACATTTGGTCACAGCATTGAAGAGTCAGCAACAACACTTGAAATATATGGTAGTAGTATTTATATTTCACATTTGTATGGCTTTATATTAAAGAAGCAGAATTCACTTGCTTACAGACAATAATAATCTATCTAATAAGGTTAAAGGTATAGAATGAGGTTTCCTCTAGTATGCCCAGAAAGGAAGTAGGAGTATGGAAAGATAAAATTTGAAAGGAAACAAAAAGATGACATTACAAGAAAAATGTGTATATGTATGGATTTTAAGGTTTGCTAGACCTCCAAATGTGCTGTGTTATGGATGTTACTAAAGAAGTTAACCACCAGCAGAAAAAGGAAACCGAGCTCATCAACATACTTACACTGCTTTTATTTTGACATGGATGTAAGTACTACACTAATTTGATTATGAGAGTATCCGTCAATGATTTATACGTGTGCATGGTGTGCTTTGTGATTAATTTTTGTCTGTAATAGGGAAAGTTTTACACTAGTTTGTTTGTTTTCTGATTACTATTTGTGTGTTATGAGAAGAGCCTAATGCTCAAGGTGCCCTATCTCTTTGTAACATGTCTTTACTCTTCTGTATATACATACATTTATATCCCCACCTAAGCCTGGCGCCCATTTATTGATCAACCCCAATGGAAGGATGAACATCTGGGTTGAGTATAGACTGGCCGTTGTGCCCAATATTCAAACCCAGGCCCATTTGTTCCTATCTTTGTGCGCATATTCATACTGTATGGGGAGTGAGTTTTACTTTTGAAGGGCCCCTGCTCTTGACCATAATTACACCCTTTTAGATTTTGTGTTCACATAAACCAAATCCCTATTCGGTTTATTCCATTCATTCACCACTTTTGTACAAATAAAAAAAAAAAATGCATCTTTTCAACAAGTTTCTTGTGTAATTTGTGGTTATATCCTCAGGTTCTTGTGTTCATACATTCTCTGAAGAACTGTTCACTGTCTGCATCATAATTCTGGTTTCCAGACTTATTTGTTGTGATCACGTCACCCCATGCTGTTCCCTCCTCAATAGTGTGCTGATTTAAGGCTTCCAGTCTTCCCCTGTAATAGCTTTCTTGATTCTAATACCATCTTTGTTGCCTTCCTCTGGACCTTCTCAATTAGCTCTTTGTGCTCAATTACTGTGGAGACCAGACCTGCAAATCATATTTTAGCTTTGATGTTCTGTAGGATGTGAATTGTTTGCTCATTTGTTTGCTTTCCTTTTAGACATTCTACCTACATGTTCAACAGATTTCTGCACATCTGTGGACTCGCTTTTCAGCAAGCATGCCTGTCCGTATGTCTGCTTGTCTGTCAGCATGACTGCGGACTTTGTGTGTTTATTTGCTTAACATTTTCAGTGTTTTGGAATTCAACTTGAAGAAAAAGTCACAAGGTAGTGAAAAGGAAAATCTAAGACAAAGCATATTTGACTGCTGCCGTAGATTAGTACAACTTAGGCTTTAATTATTACTGTTTGTGTTGCAATAGTGTGTGTATATATATTTTTTTTTTTTTTTTTTTATACTTTGTCGCTGTCTCCCGCGTCTGCGAGGTAGCGCAAGGAAACAGACGAAAGAAATGGCCCAACCCCCCCCCCATACACATGTACATACACATGTCCACACACGTGTATACATACCTACACAGCTTTCCATGGTCCACCCCAGACGCCTCACATGCCTTGATTCACTCCACTGACAGCACGTCCACCCCTGTATACCACATCGCTCCAATTCACTCTATTCCTTGCCCTCCTTACACCCTCCTGCATGTTCAGGCCCCGATCACACAAAATCTTTTTCACTCCATCTTTCCACCTCCAATTTGGTCTCCCTCTTCTCCTCGTTCCCTCCACCTCCGACACATATATCCTCTTGGTCAATCTTTCCTCACTCATTCTCTCCATGTGCCCAAACCATTTCAAAACACCCTCTTCTGCTCTCTCAACCACGCTCTTTTTATTTCCACACATCTCTCTTACCCTTACGTTACTTACTCGATCAAACCACCTCACACCACACATTGTCCTCAAACATCTCATTTCCAGCACATCCATCCTCCTGCGCACAACTCTATCCATAGCCCACGCCTCGCAACCATACAACATTGTTGGAACCACTATTCCTTCAAACATACCCATTTTTGCTTTCCGAGATAATGTTCTCGACTTCCACACATTTTTCAAGGCTCCCAAAATTTTCGCCCCCTCCCCCACCCTATGATCCACTTCCGCTTCCATGGTTCCATCCGCTGACAGATCCACTCCCAGATATCTAAAACACTTCACTTCCTCCAGTTTTTCTCCATTCAAACTTACCTCCCAGTTGACTTGACCCTCAACCCTACTGTACCTAATAACCTTGCTCTTATTCACATTTACTCTTATATATATATATATATATATATATATATATATATATATATATATATATATATATATATATATATATATATATATTTTTTTTTTTTTTTTTCAAACTATTCGCCATTTCCCGCATTAGCGAGGTAGCGTTAAGAACAGAGGACTGGGCCTTTTTCGGAATATCCTCACCTGGCCCCCTCTGTTCCTTCTTTTGGAAAAAAAAAAAAAAAAAAACGAGAGGGGAGGATTTCCAGCCCCCCGCTCCCTCCCCTTTTAGTCGCCTTCTACGACACGCAGGGAATACGTGGGAAGTATTCTTAATCCCCTATCCCCAGGAGTTTGGTAAAGTGTGTGGAAGAAGAAAGTTAAGAGTAAATGTGAATAAGAGCAAGGTTATTAGGTACAGTAGGGTTGAGGGTCAAGTCAATTGGGAGGTGAGTTTGAATGGAGAAAAACTGGAGGAAGTGAAGTGTTTTAGATATCTGGGAGTGGATCTGTCAGCGGATGGAACCATGGAAGCGGAAGTGGATCATAGGGTGGGGGAGGGGGCGAAAATTTTGGGAGCCTTGAAAAATGTGTGGAAGTCGAGAACATTATCCCGGAAAGCAAAAATGGGTATGTTTGAAGGAATAGTAGTTCCAACAATGTTGTATGGTTGCGAGGCGTGGGCTATGGATAGAGTTGTGCGCAGGAGGATGGATGTGCTGGAAATGAGATGTTTGAGGACAATGTGTGGTGTGAGGTGGTTTGATCGAGTAAGTAACGTAAGGGTAAGAGAGATGTGTGGAAATAAAAAGAGCGTGGTTGAGAGAGCAGAAGAGGGTGTTTTGAAATGGTTTGGGCACATGGAGAGAATGAGTGAGGAAAGATTGACCAAGAGGATATATGTGTCGGAGGTGGAGGGAACGAGGAGAAGAGGGAGACCAAATTGGAGGTGGAAAGGAGTGAAAAGGATTTTGTGTGATCGGGGCCTGAACATGCAGGAGGGTGAAAGGAGGGCAAGGAATAGAGTGAATTGGAGCGATGTGGTATACAGGGGTTGACGTGCTGTCAGTGGATTGAATCAAGGCATGTGAAGCGTCCGGGGTAAACCAAGGAAAGCTGTGTAGGTATGTATATTTGCGTGTGTGGACGTGTGTAAGTACATGTGTATGGGGGGGGTTGGGCCATTTCTTTCGTCTGTTTCCTTGCGCTACCTCGCAAACGCGGGAGACAGCGACAAAGTATAAAAAATATATATATATATATATATATATATATATATATATATATATATATATATATATATATATAACGATCCTTTTTCTAGTAGCTCCTGCAACTGAGGGATGCGCTACTTCCGGTAGCAGAAGGAAGGACTCCCTGGGGTTAATTTCCTTAACTATGGTTTCACCGAAGGTAAGAATTCACATCAAACGGGCGGAGTACGGTAACACACACACACCCATCCACCTTCACACACACACACACACACACCTATATATATATATATATATATATATATATATATATATATATATATATATATATATATATATATATATATGACATTGTTTCATCGACATGATAAAAGTTTCCATGATTCAAGCAACGTTTATAAATCCCAAACCATATTTGACGCATTATCCCCTTGATATTCCTTTGTTTGCCGTCTGAACATAAGCAGTCCAGATGTGAAACGTATCATACAGAAATTTTGTCCATATCATCGTAAAGCTGGGTGAAAATGTTGTAATAATGTTTACAAGCTCGAGCATCAAGAAGTTAACTGGCATCACCTCTTTTGCGTCGCAGATGCAGCGTCCACTAAGAGGAGTGCGATAAATTTACTTCTGCGCAGTTATGCCACATTTTTGTGTGTGTGGGTACCCAATTACTGTACGCCAACACAAAATGGAGTACCCTCAATTATTGTCTAGATATGACTAACTTATTAGCTAGATAATATTTGTTGCAAGTAGATTAAATTTAATGAATGATTTCGTTATCCGATTTTGAAATAAGTGTACACGTGGCACCACTGCAGAAATCCGAAACGTAAACATTGGGCTGCTGTAGTGACCGATCAAACTCTTTTAATATCAGAGATAAATGCATACTGTTTGTGATATGAAGGTCTAGCCTGTGTATTATACGTTTTGCCTTCAAGAAATTTGAATTTAACTACTTTCATCCAATGAAATACGTAAAATGGTTTATTTAATAATGTGAAGCAAGAAGCCGGCCGGCAATGTTTGACAGCGAATACGGGGAGGTAGTGCAGTCGTTGGAACCAACCAAAACACAGCTGACATAAATCCTTTTATTTCCTGATCTTAAAGACGATTGCGCTAACTCTTGGTCAGATATGAATCATTATATACATAAACCTGAATTTTAACATATAACACTAATATGAAAGTATTTTATTACGTTGTTTTAGTGAACGTTCTTTGTTTTGATGGAACTAGCTATCCCGGCATGCTAACCAATCAGAAAACTGGGTCAGGGATGCGCGGACCAATCACATTCCAAGTTGGAGGTCACGTGGTTTTGTTGTTGTTTGTCAGCTGGGCCGCTGGAGCCGCTCAGCTGATTTCACATTCAGTTCCACGCAAATGTATATCGCGAGAGGACCTGTGTGCGTCTCCACCCTTATGGGCATATATGTTTCCCATAAAGACACTTCTTGGATTGTGACGTAGCAGTGGGAGTCTGTTGAGCTTTTTGTGACCGATTGATACCTTTGTGAACTGGCTGTGTATATATAAATATTTTCTTAAAACTTAAGTGTTTACAAGTACTTAGTGTTGTTCACTGCCAAAATACTTTAGAGGGATCGTCACTCGAGTGTTCAAGATGTCTACTGGAAAGCGTTTAGCGAAGCGTTCTATTCTTGGGACCCGTGTGGCATGCTGCTTGGATGATGGAAAATATTATGCTGGCGTGATTTGCGCCGTGAAGACTGTAGATGATGGTGGACCGACGGTGTACTCAGTACGGGTAGAAGGCGAGAGACGATCGAGAGAGGTTCGTGAAAACGACTTGGTGGGAAGTGGCTTCACCCCAGTAGCATCTGTCAAACTGCGGGCTGGCCAACGTGTATTCATAACGCACAATAACCGTGAGGTTTCTGGCAGCGTTCTTTATCATCGGCCCAACATTGACGAGGTCCTCATCTCTGTCGTCAGCCCAGAGGTATGTTATTAATTCCCTTCTTTCTCTTAAATAAAACGTACCTTTCCTGTAGTGATAGCGCGTAAATAAGTACTTTATTTATGCATTTAACAACTCTTTCCACTATCTGGACCTGCCAGGATTGCAGAAGTGTATGACTTTTCATTCAAACTTCAGTGTGTCAGGTAGTGTTATCCCCTTGACTTTTTTGTTATTTTGACTCAAATGTCAACATGTACCTTCCATATTTAGATACCTAAGACTAGATTTTATATTTTTTATTTTTTACTGATTATGAAGCATGCTTCCTTTGTTGTCACACTTCCAAAGTGACGGTGCTCTTCCGAAGTCTTTGCCAGCTCTTGTGACGGTGTACAGGTAGTGAAAACGTGCTTTAGTAAAGAGAATAATATTATTTAAGTGGTTGGTATTGTAATCTACACAATTCGATGTTTATCCTGTTACATATATATATATTGCTGGGTTTGATAACTGTCAACAGCTCATGGTGTTAATGCCAGAATCCGTACCATACGTCTCGCTGAAAGCATAGTTATAGGTACCTTGGTATGAGTTGACAGTTGCTTGCAGGGCGAATTAACCATGCATGATTACCTATTTCTGTATGCACGTCTTACAGGCATGTTACCACATGTCAGGTATCGTTTGCATTGTTTGCCATTTTCTTGCCATATTACTTTAATAATAGCCAGGTCGTTAGATTACCTCCATACCCCATTATTTGACACAGTGCACCTCCGCTTCAGAAAAGTTGTGCTAAAATTGTTTGTTGGTCATCTCCCGTTTTTGACGCCTGCCTAGACTTTCATAAAACATATGATGAATACTTTGAAATATTTCTATTAGGTTATACTATTAAGTTATGTTTAAGTTAAGAGTGAAGTAATTTAATAAGTAGTATGCAAAAATGAAAACTATAAAAAGAAAGAGAAGTTGGCAAACCTGTTGAGTAAGAGGGAAGTTAAAAAAGAAATGGTTGTTCAGATCAGAAATAAGTTGAGGGATTATTCTTCATCAAAACCCATTAAGATTATTCGTTTCCTTAGACATATACATGGATTTTAGAACATGTTTCACATAGACGCTTAAAATGAGAACGGTTTAAGCAAATGGCGATTTTGTCTTCCTTGGTGAGTTCCCTGTGTATTTGAAAGCTTTTAGAAACCACAGATATATCATTATGAGAAAGTCCTTTGTATTCACAAAACGTAACAGTATGATGGAATGATGATCTTATATTTAAGGTCGGAAGTAAACATTCACAAAACATGAATTCATTAACTTGAAATGTCTAGCTTACCGCAACCCTTAACAAAGTTGGTGTGACATTTTTTTTTTTTTTTATTACTGCGTTTGTTTTCGGAATGACTGTATGTTTTATCCACCACGATTGCACTTTTTTTCTATTAATCCTGCCGAACTTAATAGGACTGTCTATTTCGGTGATTATTTTTAGTTTGCATCAGACCTCTTCCAATGGTTTGTTGAGGGACTGACCATCTGTTTGGCGCAGGTTCATAAATAGATTCGCTGGACGAGTGTGGTTGAGGAGGGAAATATGGACGACTATTGATTGATGAAGCTGGCGCCTCATTGGTGTGCCTGTCAGGTGTGGACTCTTCCATCGTGGGCCATGTGAATGAATGACTCGTTTTAGTTACTTTCCATTGTGATCATCAGAGCATAGCATAACATTTCATTGATTAGATTTCGATAGTAAAATGTATTTCTTTGTTATTTCTGAGATGGATTCTATCGAGTGTGGTGAATGTGAGCACTTGTTTCATCTTTAGGTAACATTAATTCCGTTCTCATGACTTTCACCCCTGCAGTGAACTTCCATTTCGTTCTCCTCGCATACATTCATGTTGCGCAGTCTACCCTCTTGTTTGGAAGTTGAAGCTCTGTCATCGTTCATGTACCAAGTAGGTTATCCAACACATTGTTGCTTGGACCCGTGTACAGAATTCTCCATTAACCCACCACTCCCGCATGTCCAGTCTAGGTTTGCGGGGATTTTTATTTTTTCTTCCGAGGGACCTGGGAGAGCCACCTGAACTTAGTTCTTCAGCCTCTTGTGAGATTGTTACATCGGACTAAGAATTGCCACGATAATTTGAACAACAGCACTGCAATAAAACAGCTAACGTTAGTAAAATGATTTTGGTTTAGATGTGTTGCTGACAACAGAGACGATTTTATGGCTGGCAGGTGCAAGAATGGCATGCCTCTAGTTTCTCTTTGGCCAGTTAGCTCACTTGATGGAAATTAACATTTCGATTCACTCGAATTTGTGGGTAACTTTTACCAGCCACCTTTTGTGGACCAACGAATCTTTATTATATGCCTGGGATGAGGGTGATGTTGACGGCCGGCTGGTGACGTTCACCGATGAACAACAAATGGGTAGTTTTCCGCACTGACTACGTACAACATGTAAGTTAATGAGGTGTTATAAGTAGAACTTGTGTATCCGTCAGCCAAATTCTTTACGATTCCATTAAGATTCTTTGTCAGGTACCCTTTCCTTTGTATGTAGAGGCGTCATATGAGATGAGATGAACTTTTTTTTTTTCTTAAAGTGTGCATTACATAAGGCAGTTCGTGGTTTCAAGTGAAGCCCACCAAAAAAGGAACGGGCACATCACGAAGTGAAGATCTCATGTTCAAAGTAGACGTTGATTTTAGGCTTTTGTTCTGTATGAATAGTTTTTTGTCGGTTTGGTTCATTTCTAATTTTGTTGACCTTGAACGGGAAGGTATAGAGGAATGAATGTTTGTATTCATCTTAAATTTCATGGCCTTTGTAGGAATATAAAACTGAAATTATTTATATGTATGGAATTGAACAATTTTTTTTTTTTTGTCCGAACAATTTTGTACTGTTTGGGAATCCCTCTTCATAATCCAAGCTTTGTGTTGGTGGCTGACCTTACCGCCCTGGTGTGACCTTGAATGTGTTGATTGTATGACGCACTGCTCAACTTTGACCTATGACGAGACGTCTTGTTTCCATGCCAGTGTAAGATCGTTCGATTTGTTAGAATAACTTTGTGATAATTGGCAACTAACAGACATTGTGTCTGTCCTAGCCAAGACTATCCAGTCGCAACAAGATAAGGTTTTTGAGTTGTTACAGTGAATATTTTTTTTGGTATTATATATATATATATATATATATATATATATATATATTATATATATATATATATATATATATATATATATATATATATATGTGTGTGTGTGTGTGTGTGTGTGTGTCACGCATTCCTGCTTTTGTTGTCAAAATGGATATCATGTTTGTATGCTCTATCTTCTGAATGGGCCTTTCAGTTATATCTACCTAACTTTTCACTCCTTTCATGTATTATGTATAAGTTCCTCCTCCTATAGCCATTGTCATGTGTCGACGTCAAGTACTTGGCTAACGGCTAACACGGAGAGGAAGGTGGTCCCGGCCAAGTAAGTGTTGACTAGGATGTTTGGGGCTCTTACCTGCTCCTTGTACACGTCGTTCCCTTGCGTACTACCTTGTGTCATTACTGTTACTCTGTTTATCAGATTTAATTACACTCTGCTCTGACTTATGTATGTAAAGGTAATGATGGAGTGAAAGCTGTCTCCCGCTATCGGCTTCAGACATCCTGCTGCTTATCATCAGAAAGAGAAGGTTGTTAATGTTTCTGATATTGCAGTTGTTTGTCATATAAGAATCAGGTTTTCTCGAAATTTCAAAGATCTTTAGCTTACCAATATAGTTTATGATTTTTTTTTTCAAGGAAACTTACTTAAGGAAAAAAAAAAAAGCAGGTTAAACACCACCTGTTTGACTTAGGTTTTGTACATGAAGGCAATGAGATATATAAGTTTGACGTTTCAAAGTCACTGTTGTGCCCCCCATCTTGGACTATGTGTTAGAATTTGGTCACCCACTATGTGGAAAGATATAGAATGGAGAGAGTTGTAAGAGAGGCGAGCTACCAAGATGATTCTCGTCCTGAAAGCCAGCTTAACGAATTGATATACTCCGGTTTAACGAGCTACTTACTGAGGGATTTGTTTGCTGTCACTGGTATTGGATATAAACTCGGGGCCAAACGTTTTACCTCAAATGAGCTGAAGTACTGTTCCAAGAGGGTTGTTATCGTATGGAATGATTTACCAGTTAAGCGCACTGGAAGGCAGTACCATAGATACGTTTAAACATATATCTGATTTTTTTCCTCAATACATGACTGTCATCATTTGTCAATCGTTAGCTATACGAAAAATTTACGTGAATACTTCTTTGACATTTCTTTATTACTTCTTACTCTTATCACACTTATCCATGAGCTTTTATTATTATTATCACAGCCTCGTTAGGACCCATTGGTGTGTTGCTGTTAGAATTGATTTGTATTCATCTTTATGAAGATGGACGTACATGTGTGTGTGTGTGTGTGTGTGTGTGTGTGGACTGGTAATGAACAATTCTCGTAGTAGAGAGGGAGTGTGTGGTAAGCAGCCACCAACCAGGGAACTCGGGGAAGTGTCATTGGTCCTCCCCGCGTAGGTATTTGATGGCTCATGATGGTTGCTCAATGTCTTTTGGCCCTGGTGGGTCGTTTCTGTTTGCCTCACCCACATGTACTACGGCTGCTGCTGCCATTCATTCCACAAATATCCAATCTCTCTCCATCTTTCACATCACTGTACATCACGTAACCAGCATGTCTTGTACTCTGTGACTACATTCTCCTGCGGTCAAGTGCCAGACGCCAGCCATGCCTTTTGACAGTTTCTCGTAAGTACTACTAAGAAGTAAGTATTATACCTTACACTCTATCTCCAGCGTTCTGTTGGTCTTGGAATATCCACCTACCCTTGCATTAATCTGCCACCCTTCTTCGTTACCACACCAGAAGGGTAGCCAATCCTAATTCCCATAGTTTATCATTATCATTCATGTTAGGTAAGTGGAACATGTATACAGTGTGTAGTCCTGGGGATATTGATGCCCAGAAGAGACTCGTTTAAGAGTCGTTATTACAGCACCATATATAGGTACCATGAACCATCCGGAAATGACCCCAAGGGTGGCCGCCTGAGGGAAGGGTGGGTTGAGTTTGGAATGATGATTCCATTAGTGACGAGCCTCGGGATCGATTAGTGTACCAGTTAACATAAAAGAGATTCAGGAATATATTTTTTTACGTTGAAGGCTCCAGTCACGGGCCAAAGTCCACATCAAGGCCGGGCCTTAATTGTAATATTGAGAGAATTATGAAACGGAAAGAGAAAAGACAGGGGAAAGTATTTACGTATATGAGAAAGACCTGTTTTGAAATGTGTTAGATCATAGCTAATGTGAAAGACAAGAGAAGGTAGAGAGTTCCAAAGCTTCGATGTGTAGAGGAAAGAAGCAGTTATCAAAACGGCCCACTCTTGAGTCGCCGATGGCCACACAATCATGTGACGCCGCAGGTTGCCGAGTATTGCATGGTCTAGCTAGTGGTGGGAGCACACGCTAGCTCTGGAGCAAAAAACAAAGTAATACCTATAGAAGAGGGAGAGTGAACCAACATTTCGACGTAGGGCAAGAGGGTACGTTTGGAAGTTAGTTTGGGACATTTTATAAGTCGGACCGCTTTCGACTCAACCCTGTCAAGTAAGGAAACAGAACTAGAAGCACCCCAAATGTGAGAGCAGTACCCTATACAAGAACGAATCAACCCGCTGTATAAACGAAGCAGCAGAACAGGACACCCAGTTTCTTAGAGGCAGACTTGGCTATTCCCGTAATGTGGGGTTTCCAAGATAAAGTGGATGTTACATTAATACCAAATATGTTTATTGAGTCGAGGGATAATTACAGAACCGTCAAATTCAAAAGATATTTGGACAACAAAAGTTTTGTGGGCTACTTTGACACGTTCGGAAAACTGTGAGGTCTACCACGATTATCCGGGGCTATTATTATTACCATCGAGGTTGACATACATAACCATTTGATAAACTTATAACTTGCTTTTTGTCTTCATACCTTACTAGGAGCTGTTGTGAGGAAGGAAGGAAGGAAGGAAGCAGACCTTTTTTCATGTGAAAATATAAAGACATTGGTTGTAAAAAGAAGACAGAAAACAAGACTAACGATAAAAAAAAGTAGAATATAAGAAAAAAGTAGTTAAGGGTAGGTGAGCTTCGTAAGAGTTCCTTTGAGAACAGCGACCGGTTGGACTGGTGCTGTTGGACTCTCTCTCTCTCTCTCTCTCTCTCTCTCTCTCTCTCTCTCTCTCTCTCTCTCTCTCTCTCTCTCTCTCTCTCTCTCTCTCTCTCTGTAGTGTAGGCAAGCCTCGCTCCTTAACGTTACCTTTGTAGAAGGAACAGTTGACATACCTCCAAGGTTCCAGTCATATCACTTGTATTTTATAAGTAAATGTCATGATTTCTAGTTTACGATCTTTGTAGATTAAGTAAGATATTTTAGTTTATATTTTCATAATATGTTAGAGGAGTACATTTAATGCACCGATGAATTTATCATGCCAGGAAACCTGTTTGCTCTGGTGAGCGGCGGAACACACACACACACACACCTACACCTCTGGTTGGTTGTGTATCTTTCGAGTCTTGCTCTGTGTACTAGAGGTGTCCTGTTGCAGGCCTGTTGTTCCTGCTGATGGCGGGGTAGATCAGGTTACACGGTAAAACTACCTTCACTTATTCCTGCTGGTATTGAACCATTTTTTTTTTCTTTTTATTTAGGACTTTGTGATGTATCATTTCATCTCGTATTAGGAAAGTTACGTGAAGAGGGAAGATAATTCGATGGTAATTACTTATATGTAATTTGAAAAGGTTAGGCTTGATTGCTCAAGTGGGTAATGATTTTTTTTCTTAACACAGTACGAAAAAAATTTTGAGTGGGTTCTGCTGGAAACTGTTTATTGTGTTGTCAAGAGAAGGAAACGCACCATACTTTTTTCATATATTTTTTTTCTGTGTAGGTTATTTCTTGTGTCTCAATCTTTGCTCAGTTTCCATCCATGTCAGGGTAAAGCATTTCTGTGTTAGATTTAGTGAGAAAGTCTCGACAAAGTGGCTCACGATAGCCGACTGCTTACGTGGAGTGAGAGGGGCTCATGTCAGCGTAATTGTTGGATAAAGTGAGAGGGCACATGCTTGTGTATCATGGAGAACGTACACGCTAACGTGACTGCTAGTAATAGTGAAGGTGCTTATGCTGGTGTTGATGCTAGTGTTGCTGGAACGAGACCAGTGATGATATGCGTTTTCACATCGCGCTTGCATTCTAGGTGGTGTCTTTCACGTGAGATCACGACTGAAATAGAAGGATAGGAGGTAGAGGTGTGTCGTGTTCCAGCCAGGTGCTCCTGCCCCGCTTCTAACGTTGTTGAGCGGGCGAGTGTGTGCTCTCGGTGTGGTGTGTGTGTGTGTGTGTGTACAGCGGGAGCCAAGTAGCGTGCGGCGGCGGCAACACTCTTGACATAAATTCTCCAATGATGACAGCTCCGTCCTCGATACGCGCTCTGCCATCATACAAGCAACTTAAAGTCGTCGCCTCAGCTCGTAATCTTAATGAAAAGTTCAGATAGCCGTAAGAGCCGCGAGATTTTTCTCGGTAACTACCGACACTGCCTGCATGAGGCTATGTTTATCGTAGGGTATTGGTTTCTTAAATGTTGTGTGTGGAATTTCTTTCCCCCTCCCTGTCTTTCACAGCGCCGTGTATCTGTATGTGGGAGGAAGGAGGTGCTCTTTGTTTAGTTTAGTGGTTATGGAATGTAGGCCGGCGACCCCAGTCTTGTGACATCACTCACGTAGCGATTTATTCCTTTCTTCACCTGTGTACACGCAGAGCACAGGTGCGGAAGAACAGCAGAATATCTTACGTGTATTAGAGAGAGAGAGAGAGAGAGAGAGAGAGAGAGAGAGAGAGAGAGAGAGAGAGAGAAGAGAGAGAGAAGAGAGAGAGATCCCTCTAGCCAACCCAGTGGTAGAGAGGGCATAGTGCTTCCGTTCTTTGCAACCAATGGAGAGAGGTTCCCACATCACGCCACAGTTATTTACAGAACGGTTAGGTTGAAAGAAAAAATATCCTGGACCACATCTAGGGGTTACTGTGGCTGTTGTAAATATCCTGGACCACATCTCGGGGTTACTGTGGTTGTTGTAAATATCCTGGATCACATCTCGGGGTTACTGTGGCTGTTGTAAATAATACCTTGGTAGTCAGTGTTAGGAAAATACCATTCATCCTTCCTTTTGGAATTATAAATTTTTCTGTATAGGCCAGACAATTATTTACTAAAATCTCAAATTTTTTCTAAAGAGGTAAGGAGCAATAAGTGTTTTATTATCACTTACAGGTAAAGAATGTCAGGTTTTCGTGGTATTTCAAACATTGACACATGTTTACAGTGGTGTCTGTGTTCCCTGCCACCTTCACAGTCCTTGGCCTTTGGTTGCAACTGTTGATTGTATTAACTCTGACGTCAAGGGAAGTAGTACCGTAGGAGTGCTGAAGTGGTGCCCTGAACCATCTCATGTTATCCATGTTAGGGTTGCTAATCTTCCTAACATTTTGTTATACAGGGGAAGCTGCCAGGTAGTTATTGATTTTTCATTTCATACATCATATATCTGTCCTGCTTTTATACCTATTTCAAGTTTTCACCTTTTTTTTTCGTAAAACCTTTTCTTGCTCTCATTCAAAAGCTATCATCGAGGAGGACTGCTGTCCATGACTATAGCCTTCGCTATAATCTCTTGTTTACTTCCTTAATTCTCTCTCTCTCTCTCTCTCTCTCTCTCTCTCTCTCTCTCTCTCTCTCTCTCTCTCTCTCTCTCTCTCTCCACCCTTGTCTGTTAGACAAGTCGTTAGTTCCACGTACCCCGTCCACTTCTTTCCAGCCTCACCCCTTCCCTGTAACATGTTTCCCGTAAGTACTTCCTTTCCTTAGTCCACGCTGCCCCTTGAGCTCTGACCTTCTGCTTGTGGCTCTTCCGTCACCCTCCCTCCCCACGCCTCTGGTGGCTTCGGTGTATGCGAGGCGACTCCGCCTGGTCCTCCCCAGGGCTGCGAGTGAGGGGCTGCTCAGAGGAAGTCTTTGTGTTCGCCATTGAAGACCCTGTCCGGTCTGGGCCTCTCCTGGAAGTTCCTGGAGTGAGGGAGGGGAACCAAAACAACCACCACCACGCATCTCCTACATCAGTACCACTGTTACTACCCATTTTCTTCACTATCACTACTCGGCCCTTCCATGACCATTACTGCATCCCAGCCTTTCCATCACCATCGCTACCCCCACCCAGCCTTTCCACCACCTTCACGACCACCACCCAGCCTTTCCACCACCATCGCTACCCCCACCCAGCCTTCCCACCACTATCGCTACCCCCACCCAGCCTTTCCACCACCATCGCTACCCCCCACCCAGCCTTTCCACTGCCATCACTCTCTTCTCACTGCCCAGCCTCTTCACCACCATCACTACTTCCACCCAGCCTCTCCACCTCCCTCACTACCATCACCCAATCCTCCCTCCCCCCACTATTATCACACCCAGCCCTTCCACCGTCACTATTCAGCTCCTCCCTACGCCAGTAACAGCCTAGCTTCTCGCCGACCTCACAAGGACACCTCCCTACTGTCAACTATATATTCCCTATCCTTCCTTGGCTTGTATTGTGGTTATTTATTTTTGCCAGCGTCGTGTGCAAGTTTTCTCTCTCTTGCTGTTTCCTTTTATTTCGTTTCGGTCGTTAACTTATCTCTGCCAGTATCGCTGTTCGTCTTGAATTTCAAATTGCTTCGCGAGTTGTTTTGTTTCGCGGCGTCTCCTGATCCCTGACTCCCTCGCTCTTCCTGGAGGGCGTGGTCCCTCATCTCGTATGCCTATGGCCGGCCTAGCCCCATAGTAACCCGGCTGTAGTGAGTGAGTGTGGCTGGCGTGGCCGGTCCGTCGGAGCCAGACGCCCCTGCCTGTTGCCATGTGCTGCTGCAGCTGCCCCAGACGCGAACCTACTCACGCACACACCTACTCACGCACCCACTTACACCAAGGCACACGCACTCTCTGGTACTAGTGCGCACGCCTACACTCCGGCACACATATGCAGGTAGGAGTACTACTAGTAGTTAGTAGTACTAGTAGTGTGTGGCACATGCGTACACTCATGCTACCACAAACACCCAGGCACACTTGCACCCCCCTCGTCCCTCCCGCCGTGAACCATAACCTAACCGGCATCGGCTTTTATTTCACTGTTGCCGAGGCTGTGTTTCCGGGTCCGTCCTCTGCTGTTTTGTCCTTTGTCAGGGGTGCCGCAGGGCCCCAGTGGTGGCTGGTTCCCTGTGATTTAACTCGAGAATCTTTCGTGAATGTAGATGGTGAGGTAAAGGTGCTTCCCTCGGCTTCTGCGCCCCCTTCACCTCTCACTCCTCCCCCGTCCTTCAGGCTCTTACCTCCCCTCCCCTTATCTCCGTCCTTCACCTTGTACCCCTTCCACCTGCTGTGTCGGACGTGAGGTGCCTTTTCTGCATCTAGACGAAATTTGTGTATTTCTTGGTAGGAAACGTCCTCTAGTCTGAGGTATTATGTACATACTTGGGTGTGTGAAGGTGTTTCAACTTGGGTGTTCAGTCGTATTTTGGTGGGGGATGCAAGTTAAGGGACATTGATACAAATATTGTGTATCTGATGTATGCAATAAATGTCCATGATGTATATGTAAATTCAAAGACGTAACATATTTGTTGTATGAAAAGGTCGTATGAAAAGGTCATTAGGCAATTAGTATATTTCTTTTTCAACGCGGAACGGGACTGATGAATTCGAAGATAACCGAGATTTTAAGTATGTATCCATTTTTTGCATCTAGTCGGTAAAACTTACCATATGAAACTATGTAATGTATGTACTGAAATACCTATTATGAATTGTAACATCTTGTGTAATATCAACCCACTGGGGTCTGACTAAGACCCTGTAATCCTTTTGCGCTCCCGCTCACAGGATGAGCCTGGGCAGCACAGTAAAGTGGCCGGGGTTACGGGCACAAATTAAATGAAGGAGAGACATTTCTTCGACTCGGTGACGAGGTTTGTGGGCAGGATCCCTCCCCGCGCGGGCTTTGTTCCGACCACCGCCGCCGCCTCCGCCGCCGTGGTCTAGGCAGGATTAAGCTGGCAGCTTATTGGTTGTGTCCGGTGAAGGTCCTGTGTTGAGATTGGCTGATAGGCAGGTATCACTGAAGAGATCTCTCTCACTCGTTGGCCGGCCGGACGTTAGGTTCTTTCGTGATGTAGAAGTAAACCAAATGGTAAGTCATAATTACAGTTCAACGTTCACGTCGTAATAAGACGAACGACTCAGCGTTGGAAGTCATGTATACCATGTTGAGTCTGTACAGGACGCTTCGTGCAACGCCTTCCAGGGAATCCCACGTTTTCCTTTGTGTCTCCTGGGCGGTTTCCCCTGATTCTCGTTTAAAAAGAAAATGCATCAAGTGTTGAACAACTGTGTCATGCTGGTAAGTTGCAAGACATGTTGGTTGTCCCCAGGTAAACAAAAGCGTGACGTAATGCATCACAGCGGTGTAAGCTTTTTTTTTCATTGTTCAGTATAGACCGGCCATCATTACACTCGCTAGAGGCTTTTTCTTTCTACGCTGAGGATGGTGGCCATTAATGAGACAGGTAAGTATATGGGTGATGGAACACCCAGGGAGGTAGATCTACATTCATGGTGTTTGGGAGCACCTTGTGATATAAGAATCATGACAATACGTTACTCTGCAGTAGGTGTGAGCATTGGTTATCACAATGAGAAAGTAATGTGAACACCCTCGTGAAGTGTGACTGTAATACAAGTGTTAAAACTCGTATAATTCTTCATTCTCTGCGTTAATTTTTTTTTTTTTTTTGCCAAAGAAAGTTAAGGAATTAGTTTTGAGGCGAATGGGGTGATATGCATCGGCTACCTCCCCATCTCATTTTTTTTCCTCTTTGTATCCAGTAATGATTATTTAAGCCCAACTGCGAAAATAAGCCGTAAAGAATATATTTTGTTATAAGACAGTTAAGGTTTAGTGTTATTTTCAAGCATCAAATCAGTTTTGCTATATTGTCGATGCTCTTTGTCTTCAAGTTACCAAGTTCTCGAATGAAGTGGTGAACTCCGTCCAGCTAAAGCGTCTGTTCTTGGTTGTGATGTGACAGACTTGAATTTTGAATTTCGCATCTTTATTTATCACAAACACACAGACATTTTAACGATAGCATGGATGCGTAAGCTGTGAAGCTGATGAATGTTGGGTGGGGTTGGGTACGGGTTACTGACAGTGTTAGGCTTAGCAGCGTAGCAGCGGGTGGGGAAGGGTAGCCTAACGCCACCGGTTCGCCGCCCACCGCCACTCCCACACATCCTCTCCTGGCCTGACCACCTGTGACCTCTCACCTCCCTCCCTGACAAAGACTCTTTGCTTAAGGTTTTGGATCTATTAGGAAGTGTCGAATTGAACCGTGTTCCAGGTTACGACCGTAAACCTTACAAGCATTTTGACGTCACGCCTCCAGTAAATCGAAACCTTGGAAATCCGTTTGTGGTAATTTCGAGATGTGAATGTCATACTACATTCTAGTTCCAGAATGTAAGACTCGTGATAGAATGTATTTCTTTGAATGTCATTTTATGATCTATGTTGTATTTTTTGAGACTTTGCTCGTAGGGTCATCGGCAAAAACTTAATATTTTGTAGTGTTTTTGATAGCATGGGGTTCGCTGGCAGCATGCAAACAGACGTGCATGGAGCCCATTGAACATGCTTGCATGCGTGGACCCCACCGGCATGCATGCGCGGGAGTGTCTGAAAGGCGAGCACATGCCAAGTCATCTTGTGAAGGCGTGGCGCAGGGAAGGGAGCGTTCTACCCACTGTGAACAGCTATTGTCATCAGTCCCGGGTTTCATGCAAGCCTTGCCAGACCCTGCTCGCCACTCTGGAAGTTTGCAACAAACAAATGCACTTGACAAAAAGAATAGTGAGTTATGTGTTTTTTTTATACGATGCTTTAGGAACAGAGAATATCCTTTCGGTAGTATATTTTGTCATTTCAACTAATAACCATTTGTTACTGGGAAATTTTCATATGGAAAATTTCCCAGCAATTTCTTCACTACCGGTTCTGTGGCTTCATCATTTGAGGAGCGGCAGATGTCACTGTTATAGGTGATGGCTAATGAGTTTATACGGCAATGGGAAGAGGTCGTTTTATATTAACCACCTAACAGCTCCGCCTCCTTTCACGTGGGTGAAGTGGTATGCACACACACACACACATCATGGCGCCATGAACGACCCCTCTCCGTTCTTGGTGCGGACCAAGAGCGGCTGGCCTGGGGTACGAGCGATGCCTGGTGTTTTACGACCAGCTGATGGCTATATTGGAAGGGGGGATGGGCGGACCTGCGCTCAGCTGACGTACCCGTCACTCCGCCGTCACTCCCACCAGCACCTGCACCGTCATCTTGAGGGACCAGTACTTGCTGCCTCCACGGGTGTTTGGTCGGCCTGATCCCTCACCCTTATGTTAGGCAGTCTGTACTTCCAGGGTATTAGGTAGGGGTTCAGTCTCCTCTACCATGGTGGTGTGGAGGGATTATGCTATCATGGGCAGGATGATACGACCCTTGGGTATGACGGCTTGGCCTTTGACCTATCCTCGTGTTAAAGTGTTTAAGGGAGGAAAAGTCGCCTCAGCCTTCAACTCCCACGTGATGGATAGTATAATCCTAAAGAAGGAATGTCTGCCTCTATTTTAGGCCATTATTTGCCCCGGGGGTTAAGGTCGTGGACGCTTGGCATCTTCTACCCTCTCCGTGTTAGGTACGTGTTGCCAGGTGGAGGAGACTCGACCTCTCCAGTTATGAACAGCTGTACATTTTTAGTGAGGTGGAGGAAATGGGGGGAGGGGGGGTGTAGTCAAGTTCTGCTTGCGTAAGGGTAGGGAGTGCACTGTCGCTCCCGGTAAGGGCATACGGCCTTAGCTCTATCCTCCATAGGTGATAACCTTTACTGCTGGTTAGTTCGACGTCTTCCACCGCGAGGAACGGTCTACTCTAGTGGAGACGAAGGAGCCTCAACTTTGTACTTCGGGAGGTTGGATGATGGTCACATAGTCGGAGGTGGGGATGGCGGTCACGAAAAGCTGGGGTGTTGGATGGCAGTCACAAAGTCGGGAGGCTGGATGGCGGTCACAAAGTCTACTCTTTAGAGGGAAGGATATTGACGTAAACAGGGGTGAGGGTGAGTGAGCCGTTTGGCGGAGGGAGGCCATAGGAGGGCGTGATTGTGTCATTGAGGAGGAGCGTCGCCGCTATTGTGTTCTTGGTAATGAAACTGTGGAGGAGGTGGGTCCCCGCCCTGTGTACCCCTCAACCTCACCATTCATGACAACCTTGTAAAGATAAAAATAGGGACGTGTGTGGAGGGGAGTCCATGCGATCACGTGCGGGAAGATTATTACAGGAAAGTGTAGGGTGTCACTCAGACGTATTCTTGAATGAGGGATGTTCAGAATGGACATTTAGTGACAATGTGAGCTTGAAATTTCTCACTTTGGTTATGTTTATTTTTATGAGAGTATATCATACTTTAAAGATTTTAAGGAGAGTCGAGAGAGATTGCAATGTTCTGCTCTGAGCAAGACTGTCAGCCTCTCTATTGCTGCATCTCTCGGATTTTGCCACACTGTGTGTTCTCCCACGGGTCCCCATCCACCCCTGCCATTTCCCATACCCATCACAGATGCCTCTGAGCACTTACCTTGTAAGCCCCATCTTGCTCTTCTTCTCGCAGTCCGTACCCCGTCCTCTCCCTTTCTCTTCCATCCTCAGTTTGTTCTCACATTTCCTGGGGTTCCTCCTCTCGTGTAGTTCCCCCCTTCCTTGATATTACCAGTGCTGTTGACGCCGCGATAATAAAGATACGGTGGTGTGGCCCGACCCAACACTTTATGGGTCGTACAGCTGATAGCGTGGCCCACCTTGGTCCTGTCACGGTCCTGAGACTTGGCCACTGCCTGACCACCACCTGCAACGGTCAGTGCCCTACCCCATCACCTGCCGCGGTCACTGGTTTGGCTACAACCATCACTTGCCACGGTCTCTGACCAGGTCATCACTTGCCACGGTCTCTGACCAGGCTGTCACTTGCCACGGTCTCTGACCAGGTCATCACTTGCCACGGTTTCTGACCAGGTCCATCACTTGCCACGGTTTCTGACCAGGTCCATCACTTGCCACGGTTTCTGACCAGGTCCATCACTTGCCACGGTCTCTGACCAGGTCATCACTTGCCACGGTCTCTGACCAGGTCCATCACTTGCCACGGTTTCTGACCAGGTCATCACTTGCCACGGTCTCTGACCAGGTCCATCACTTGCCACGGTTTCTGACCAGGCTGTCACTTGCCACGGTCTCTGACCAGGTCCATCACTTGCCACGGTTTCTGACCAGGTCATCACTTGCCACGGTCTCTGACCAGGTCCATCACTTGCCACGGTCTCTGACCAGGCTGTCACTTGCCACGGTTTCTGACCAGGCTGTCACTTGCCACGGTCTCTGACCAGGCTGTCACTTGCCACGGTCTCTGACCAGGTCATCACTTGCCACGGTCTCTGACCAAGCTGTCACTTGCCACGGTCTCTGACCAGGTCCATCACTTGCCACGGTCTCTGACCAGGCTGTCACTTGCCACGGTCTCCGACCACTACCCCAGCTATCGGGCAGAGAGGCACTTCTGTTATCGTTGGTGGTAAGACAACCCAAGCCCAGCTTAGGACGTGTAGCCAAGCAGGTGGGACCATTTTTTTTCCTGGTTAGTTCTAAGGACTGACTGAAAGGTGGATCATTACCACGAAGTTATTGCAAAAAAATATATGATTTCTTCAGTGATCTAAACCAGCTTTGTCGACACGGGATGTTTACATTAGTGCAAAATTTATTAATCTATTTTTTTTTTATTAATGATCATTTTCTCTCGAGAGAAACAAAGTAGTGTGTTTGTATGAGTGGCGGGGGGGGGGGCGGCGCATGCGTGCGTGGGTGCAGTAGTCTGTAGTGGGGCGTAAATCTGACGTGAGTGACTGGCAGACAAAGATCTCGTCCCCTCCAGGAACCGGAGGTCCATCTTGTGTTGATGACCACATTATCATGGGTCGGGTATACGTATCGATCTATGGACACTGATCGATCATCTCTCTCGCAAGTCAGCAGTGGCTGACTGAATAGGCAACCGTTTCTTGTGGATTGAATCAACGAGTGTTCTGATTGGTCCACTGGCCAGCGATGAGCCATCTTAGTTGGCTGGTGATGGACAGCCGTTTCTTGTGGATTGAATCAACGAGTGTTCTGATTGGTCCACTGGCCAGCGATGAGCCATCTTAGTTGGCTGGTGATGGGCAGCCGTGTCTTGTGGATTGAATCAACGAGTGTTCTGATTGGTCCACTGGCCAGCGATGAGCCATCTTAATTGGCTGGTGATGGGCGAGGATATTCTTGGAAATGAGACATTAGGAGAAATTTTTGATCTCCGAGGACGCGTGACTTGCAAGTGTCGAATGTTCCAGGTGGACTTAAAGTCTGCTGGAGATGTAGTACAGCGAGACGACCCCTTTCCTCGAGTATGATCACATCGTTGGTAAAGGTCAGGTCAAAGGCTGTAGCCTTGATACCCAAAGGTCTTAACGTCATGCTCAAGGGGTTTAGGACGAAAGTATTCATTTACAATATTTATATTTCAGTCTTTCGAACGAAGCGATGATGAAAATTACCGCGAATTTCAGACTAGGTGTTTCGTTACGATCAAAACTTCAACTGTTATGGCGGCAAACACGAAATGAAAGTGGAAACCATCTATCTTCCCGCGTGAAGTAATTCATGAAATGAACCTAAGGAGAGTCTCACTAACTCTTTAAAAAATGTCTCCAAACAAACTTTCTGCATCCATGTAAAGAAGGTTTCGATCCTCCACACCTCAGATGTTGAGAGGACGCAGGCCTAAGATTTGCTCTGCTTTCCCGTCCCAGAAATCTCCGAAATTTCAGATATAGTTCTCAAAGGTCCAAGCAAGACTTGTTCGATGCGCGAGTGTTTAGACACATATGCGAATTACAACACCGTCAGAGAAAGGCAACTGAAAGGAAGAGAGTGTCAAGGATACTGTTGCCGTGAGTGGTGGCAAAGAAAAAAAATTAAAAAGTTCTTTGAATACTCGAGAGAGTTTTCGTTTTTGATTATAAATGATTTTCTTTCGGGTAGCATTCAGAAAAGATGGAAATTGTGATTGAGAGCGAGGGGCAAGATAAGTCAGGCCTGGAATGAGAGTGAAGAATAAGACTGCAGAAGATGAGAGAAGTGTGTCATAATTTAGCCTAGTATTGCATGGGCTGTCGACACACCTGGGCCATAAAATGGCCGCTCGGCGCTTTGCCTGAGCCTGTTAGGCCGACACACAGGATTTCATCACGGTGGGGGTGGGTAGGTGGTGAGAGAGAGAGAGAGAGAGAGAGAGAGAGAGAGAGAGAGAGAGAGAGAGAGAGAGAGAGAGACTCAGGTGAATTGTTATAAGTGGACGTTGGAGAGGAAGTGGAAATGACCTGCTGTGTTGAGGCGAAACGGAAAGTGGTTTGCCTGGGGTTGTAGAACATGAGAATTGTACTTGCAACTTGTACGCGTAGGGAAGTTAGGGCAAGTGGTCTGTGGTGAAGCAGAAAAAAAAAGAGAAGAGAAGAAATGACTTCAGTATTACATGGGTGGATGAAATCATTGGAGGAAATTGCATGACGTGATCGTGAACAATTACGTTAAGTCATGGGTACAACAAAAGAAATCGAGAGTCGAGAAGTTGGTGATTTAAAGTGTGTATGACGAGAGGCCGGCCGTTGTGGGAGGAGTTGAATGTATGGGGACTGTGGACGCCCGAGACTTGTGTCATGAAGGGCGAGACCCGCTGACGGAGAGTGTGTGGCGACCTGCTGGCGGTCACGTCCCACGCGAGCAGCCTCGCGCCACGCTCCTACCCTTCTAGGTTTATAGCTAACTGGGTTCTTGCTGCTATTGTTGCCGCGGGCTTAATGATTAAATTTTATTTCCAGTGTATTCTGTGTGAAGACCACCTTTTTTTGTACTAGTAACAATAAAACCAGCGTTGCATTACATACGAATCTGTCTTTGTTTGATTTTCGACGAAGTGATAATTTCCTTTTGAATTTAAGTTTGCGTTGAGTAGTTTGTATTTATGATTGATATTAATTGCGTAACGGGGTTTTGCCCTCGGCAGGAATGTCTTGTGTCGTCGTGTCGTATGGGTCTGACGAGACGTGGTAAATGGGTGATTAAGTGAGGCTCACGTGATCACCAGATGCCTGGATATTATGGCTCTCTGACGCGCCCTCCCTGGATCAACTGCATGAAGTCCCACATCTTTGTCTTTTGAATGCCTGCCAGAGAAAGTAATGCTAATTTTCCATATATATATATATATATATATATATATATATATATATATATATATATATATATATATATATATGGTATATAAGTGTGCTATGGAAGGGTCTTGGTGGGAAGACCATGGTAGCGTAGCATTGGATGAGCCCGCCGGCAGCTCCCAGTTGCTATAGCCTCACTCCGTTCACTTCCCCTCCATTGCTTTACCCCCCCACCCCCAACTCCTCCCCCATTCCCGTTCCCCTTCCCATTTTTCTTCGTCCACTCGTCTTTTTCTAAAGGGGTATTGAGTAATGATGATATGATATAGGCTGTACAGCAGTTACCGCGAAGAAACAGAACATACCGTACGAGTAGAAAAACGTGTCTCACTTTACCCCTTACTTGGGTTACGTCTACTTCCATCCTCCCAGCCCCCGTTCCACACCCTCCTCGGAGTAGTGAGGGTTCATTGACCTGTAGTGTGTCAGACTGCGAACACTTCTGGCGGGGAGGGAGAGGAAGCTTTGTCCGCCCCTGCTATGGCAACCACATGTAAACACCAGTATCGTAACACTGCCATGACATTCTCGCCCGTCTGCCCTCCGGATACATCTACTGATATCGTAAATGGCCAGTCGCTCTGTACTTACGATCACGGGGGGTCATTTATGGGGGAAAATATGCAATTGGAATAGGAAGCCTTTGTCCCGGAGCAGCTGGTACGGTCAGACCCAGCTTCTCATCGCTGCACACACGTGTTGCACTCGCCTCATCACCACTAATGTTGAATGACAGGTAGACTGTGTGGTTTAAGTTCGTACATACACCCTCTTCGAGACTGCTGCTCTACTGCACCTGTTTGAAGCGTTCTTAGAAACGGGGATATCTGAGAAGAACCAACTGTCAGTCACTCGTTCCCAAGGGTCAGTCACACGGTGTGGTTTGAGATTACCCCGAACTTGTAGCTGTTTCAACGCATGCGCTTCTCTTTTGAGCACTTGATCAGTTTATCAACTTTTGAGTGTAGTGTGTGCAAGGAAGCCTCTAAGGTTAGAGGTGAGCTTGTCTGTTCTTCTAAGTTGGCGCATGCGCAAGTCTCAAGTTTGTGAAAGGCCAAGAACATGCGATGGTTGTCAAGGCTGAGGGACGAGGCTTGTGTTGGAGTGTCAGATGGCGTTGTTTTGCATAACGGCACTACGGTGAGTTGTGATAGAGAAGCCTGTGTTATTGACAGAACAAAGACGAAATGTTACGGCTTAAGCGATCATGGTGAAGTCTGACCGCCAGAGGTGATTGTCCGGTCTCATGTTCCTTCCTCCGTTTCTGGCCGTTATTTTGATGTCCACATGTCAGTCGAATTTATCCACGTATGATTATCGCGCCGAAGTTCTTGGTTTGGATGTCTTAGTATTTGCATGGATTGTCATCGCGAAAGTAATAATGCAGCTTCGTGGAACCGATATGCTGGTACGGCTGAACTGCGCCATCCCTCCCAGTGTCCTTTGTTTGGGTAAGCGCGGCACCACCGCACGGGAGACGTGGCCGCCAGGCAGCGGGGGTTTGTTATTGTGTGACGTCACAAGGTCGGGGGGTCCGCTGGCGGGGGTTGGCGGGAGGGGTCGAGCGGGAAGTGGTTGGAGGGTACGCGGCCGACGTGATGCCGGGAATCAGTTGCGCCGCTCTTATTGACTACAGGGAAGTTGGCGTATTCCTTCGTCTTGCGAAACTTCTTTTAGGAACACGAATTAGATTATGAAATGTAACGAGTTCTTCTGTATGAACATTTATGGTAGTAATCTTTCAGTATTTGCAGATTATTTCGCCGTTTTTTCTTTATTGCTTCTGTATTAAAACGTAGCTTACTGTAAACTATAGCTTGTGCTCAAGGACTGGATGTTGTCCGTAGGTTGTGATATGCCACACAGATTGTGTTGCTTGTTTCTTTAGTTGTCAGTTTGGTTCAATTGCCTGTCAGTGGTTCAGTTATCCTTAGTATATTAGTGCCTGGTTACTGTGTTGTCAACGTATTTGCCACTGCCAGACTCCCGTATGAATGGTTACTTCTCATCTGTTGTTGTCGACGAGCATGTGTATGCTTCCTCCTGTGCTGCGAGTCTTACGGTGGCCGAGTTAGTGTGCTCTTCATGTCAGTATGTTGAGGTGTCGATCGCCTCTTGACTCGTCCGCCTGCCCTTCACCAGCAGTACGATCCTGTGACATATATTCAGTCGCGTGTGTTTTCCTCCTGTTATGTTACCCATCACTGCCTTGCTTTGTGTTGCTAATTACCTTATAGGCTCTTGTGCTTTTGCGTTGGCCATCATTGGCTTCATTTTCTCGCTCATCAGTGAATGTCTACTGTTGCTAATCTGCGCGTGGGTCCATCACCGTCTCGCACACGCTCAGTACTCTATCTGTATCCGGTGAGAGAATGAAGCCTTTGATATGTTTGCTGCCCAAACTCAGCATGGCTCACTCCTGTATATATATGTTATGCCAGCCTTCCATGCTCGTTCCAATTTCTGTCGTGCAGAAGTTCTCCTGGAATGTTTTCCACTTCAGTCTGAGCTTAATTATCAGATGACCGTCGGTGTTGTTATACTCCATGGTGGCCATATCTCCGTCTTGCATGAACTCTTTGACCTGTCCCTCCCCATCCCCTCCCAGCGCCTCGTGTCTCTACACTCTCCTCTGTCATCTCCACCGTCCCTCCGCCCCCTAGCAACTACACTCTCCCCCTACACCCTCTTTGCCAATCGCTATCCCCAACGCACACCTCCCTCTCCCTACACTCCCCCCCTCCCCCTTTACCACACCAATCCCATACACAAACTAGTCTGCAACCTTCCTTCTCTTTCTCCCTTTATCCCCAACTTACTATAAATCCTGACTGCCATGTTCTTGCCTCTCCTATTTCTCACTCTGAGCTTGCTTATATGTCCTCTTGTGCAAGGCATCATATATATACTACGTTCTCCTTTCTCTTGCCCCAGTCCCTCTCTTCCACAGTTACGAGAGAGAGAGAGAGAGAGAGAGAGAGAGAGAGAGAGAGAGAGAGAGAGAGAGAGAGAGAGAGAGAGAGAGAGAGGCAGGGTGTCTGGTGATCGATGGGAGATTTTTAGTCCCTTAGCAGGCGGTGGTGCGGGAGCCCAGCCTAGGAGAAGCCAATTTTATCCACGTAGTAGTAGTAGTGTGGTGTTGGGCAATACTGTTCGATACATCATCGGATGTCCTTACTTAACTGGTGTTCCTTGTGTAGGAACGATATTATATATCGTAGTATGGTGTTCTGTGGTATCTTTGAATGTAGAAGATGGTATGGATTTTCGTGTTTTTTTTTTTTCTTTTTTCGTGGGGTGGGGAAGGGGGTTAGGGGATTGTACGCCTCTTAAGACGCAGTTCCAGGAGACAGGAACGACGCAGTAGCTGAGAAGTAGCTGAGGGTGAGACGTCTCGAATCCATCCTGCTCTTAGGTAGCTCTGGCTCGTCACGTAGCCTGGTGACCTTCAAGCCTTCCCAGAAACTTAGTGTGTAGACAAAGGTAAAAGCTATGAGGCGGGAAATGCGTTTGTAATGAATTATTACGCCATTTCTTTAACGATACGAGCCTTGGATATCGTGCCCTGACCTTTGACCTAACAAATGAACCAGGTCAAAAGGCCGGGTAATTAAATGCAACGATCATACCACCACTCTCCTTCAACAATGTTAGCGTTGTCATGCTTAGGGGTCTCCTTCGATGGTATTTTGTTTGACTAGGCTACTCATACACTGGTAGAGGTAATATTAAGTGATATAATAACAGCTCACTAGTACTCACGTGTTGTTAAAGAGAACATTGAAAGAACAAACCATTATATATAATAACAGCTCACTAGTACTCACGTGTTGTTAGAGAGAACATTGAAAGAACAAACCATTATGGTATCTTTAAGTACAAACAAGGAGGGAGGGTATGTGGTGTGTGCGGGGGGAGGGTGTTTTGTAAAGGTATTCCCACGCAGGTTGAAGGCTATGACGATAGCTCCTCTAACCCTGCCCTTTACACAGCAGGTACCGATACAGATCTTTGTAGGTTACTTCCTCGTTTCTGGGAATAGTAGTATTACGCAGGTGTTGTGTCTGGGTCAGTATTGTCATTGATCATTGCCACGCGTCGCTTGGCAGCCTGGGGTGTGGGAGGGAAACATACGCCGCGGACTTCCTGGTGTTGGACGTTCTGTACCTCCTCCCTAATACCCCTTCCATCTCAGTGACGAACCTTCCTTCCGTCATCACGAGGACGTGTCTTTTAAATGTCAACAGCTCTCAGGCCAAGAAGAAGAAGAAGAAAAAGAGGACATTCATTTGCAGTTAATGGTATGTGCATGACCGGCACATTGATGGTGGTGTATAGTTCTTACATGACTGGCTTGTGGATGGCTTTAGATATGAACAGCCTAGCCCGAGTATAATTCCAAGATCGTTCGCCACATCATGGCTGTAGAGGTTTATAATCTTCTCATGCCATGATTTTTGTGTTGGTGGTAGTTTTTGTGAAACGTTTCCATCATAAGGAGATGATTATTCTCCTTTTTCGTGGGTGACCTTGTAATCTGCAGCCCGTATCAGTCTTACACATCCGCCGCTCTTGCAACAGGTAAACATGTCCATGATCTTGCCAGGATACACAAGTGGCTGAGGGCGATTGAGTGACGACCCCCCCAAAAAAAAACATGGTTGAAATAATGACGTGGTTAATTTTGTATTGATGTGATTATCATAATGAAATGGCGTCACATTATAACGTTACACACGAGGTATGTACTTATGTAATACTAGTAACTGAGGTACATTTCCTCGCTGTAAACGAAGGGTTTTTAAACACCCAAGTTCACGTGGAGGAATGTGAGGGCGCCGAGCCTCGCTTGCAGATCGAATAGGGAGGGATAGGAATTCACTTGCTGGTACTCGACACGTGTGTCTTTATCTAGTGACTTAGTGTGTCACTCAGGCACAAATTAAGATATGGGATAGCAAGTGAAGTACCTGATAGTTGCAGTTAAAATACCAGATTGAATCTAAGTACATGATAGTATCAGTTAAAGAGTCTGATAATACTTTGTATTTATCATAGGCTGCCGTCAAGTGCCTCAGTTTGCTCGAGAAGACGTGGAGATTTCTGGAGGTACGAGTCCTTCTCGGACACAGGGAAAGAGAGAGTGGCATCTTGAAAAACTTGTATACACTATGGAGCACTTGGGGGGCGTCTGACTGTACGTGAAGGCGCCCTGGGGCCGACGTACCTAACAATTAAGTATACTCGACCGCCCCCCCCAGAGCTCTCGGCATCACCTCCAATTATTTCCGCCGTAAAACTTGAGGTTGTACCAGATATGAGCCAATTTGCACCCCCCTCCACCTGGCGCGTTGCGTTGTTTTCCATTGTTCGGCTCCCTTTTCGCGTCCTGTTTCTCAGATTACATGGTGTGTTATGGTCCTCACTCTGAGGGAAGTTGGTTATGGCGTAGTTACGCGAGCTGCTTTATCCGCAGGAGGCGCTGCTGCTGCTGGGCACACTCATAACGAACACCACTGTCTAGTGTGTTAACCATCTGTGAATACGTCTAATGCCCACGGAAAGGAACACTTGACTCCTTTTGCACAATGACTTAACCTCTTGAGTACCACACCTTTACCCTTGGTTTCGATGTCTGGACTCAAGTAACTCCTTACAGAGTACGTCGCATCTGCTGGGCTGCTGCTGATATGAACCGACTGCTTCATCAGTGACGCAACAGGCTGACTGCTTGTTGGCCCCACACACACACACGCATGCGGGGATAGAGATAACCTCTTGAAAGCCTATTAAGTTCACTCCCTTGTACACGACGGTACGATCATTTGCCTGGCTCTTGACCTGATCTGTTAGGGTCAGGTCAAAGGCTAGATCATCACGCCCAAGGGTCGTACCCTCATATTCAATGCTCGTATCGTCGTGCTCACGGGTCATACCGTCGTGCTCAAGGGTCATACCGTCGTGCTCAAGGATCATATCGTCGTGTTCAAGGATCATACCGTCGTGCTCAAGGATCGTACCGTCGTGCTCAAGGATCGTACCGTCGTGCTCAAGGATCGTACCGTCGTGCTCAAGAGTCATACCGTAGTGCACAAGAGGTTGAGGGACCAGAGGGAGGAGATGTGTGTGTGTGTGAGTGAGGAACGGTTTGTTTATTGGAGTGGTGGGAGGCTGGGTGTTGTGGTGTAGTAGGTTTGCAGCCGGCCAGCCAGGGCCATCACGCCGGGCAAGAGATCCAGGCAGGATGCTAGCAGGAGCAGCAGCAACAGGATGAAGCGACAAAGTCTTCAGGAGGAAAGTCGTGAGGAGTAACATGTTTACGGTCAAAATGTTTCGTAGGAAATACTTAACTATAGTTATTCTTTTATTTTGTTTTGTTTATCCAAACCCGCCGGTATGGGCGACCTCCCTTGGTGGCAGAGACGCGGTCCTGGCACGTGCAGCCCAGCTGACTGTGTTTACAAGGGCTGTGTTGTGTTGAGGGGCCTTGACAAACTACGTAGTGAACGCATACTCTGCTGCTCATATTACATGACACATAACGAGGGGGGGCCTCCTGCCGCAGTGTGGAGGAGGAGGATGAGGGGTCATTTCGGGTCATGTGTGGTCGTCGACACGTTGGCATAACCCTCGAATTAAAGACGGTCACTCGTCACCTCGTGAGGTAACACACACACCGACCGACACCAACCAGTTCTTGCCGTGGTTTAGCGATCTTGAAAACAAAAATAAAGATATCGTTTGGACGAGAGTAGGAAAGAACCGCTGAGGGATGATGGTTGTGTGACGCGTGGAACACACGGGACTCCTCATGATGATGATGGTGGCTGTTGTGTGTGTGTGTGTGTGTGTGGTGGGGAGGATCTCCTTAACGCTCGTATTTAGTATTCTGCTGGGGGGGGGGGGGGGACGCTTGGCTTCTTGTACTGTGGTGTGCCATCGGCCGGGCCAGGGCCATTCAGGCCAGCTCTCGGGGAATTGGACAATATGTTTGGGTTGCGTTTCGTGCATATTTAACCAGACCACTTTGGTGTAGATGATACATATGTGAGCATAGCAGCACGTGACCACTGGTGTCCTTGTAATGTTAACTGTTTCATTCGTTAAATTCACGACTTGCAGCTGTGGGTTAAGTCTGTGTGTGTGTGTGTGTGTCTGTCTGTCTGTGTGTGTGTTTGAAGGCGAGTGGAAGAGGGTCTGTTTTGGTTGGGGGTAGGGCGCGCAGGAGTGTGTGTGTGTTTGGTGGGGGGGAAGTGTGTCGCGTCCTTGCTCCGTCAAGTGGGCTGCCCCGACTTGACTTTTAATTGTTCATTTTTCTTTGGTTGTCGTCTTTGTGAAGCGCACGTACATACCTCAGGCCAGAGTTCCTTACACTCTGTGTCGTGTGAGGACACGTGCCTCAGTGTGAGCCGTCCTGGGTAATGGTGGCAGGAGGAAGGCAGCAAGTGTGCCACCCATCATGAGTGCCACGGTGAGGCACCAGCCCCACCGGGGTTGGTGTCGGCGGCGGCCTCGCTGTATGTGAACCATCGGGGATGTAGGTCGCTGGGCCATCACCCACTCCTCCTCCTCCACCCAGACCCAGCCTAGCTTGGAGGGAGGGAGGGCTGATGACTGAGCAGTAGTTGCTGTGGACACCATGACAGTCAGAACCAAAGGCAGGAAAGGCTAACCATACCCCTGGGCACTGGAGACATTTGTTGACGAACAAAATGCTCGTCGGCTTGTCCTTCACAGTGTTTGTGTGTGTGTGAGAGAGAGAGAGAGAGAGAGAGAGAGAGAGAGAGAGAGAGAGAGAGAGAGAGAGAGAGAGAGAGAGAGAGAGAGATCCCCCCCTCTCCTTCTGTATGCTAGGCCTATCACTGTATCACTGTCTTCGTCCCAGATAGGCTGGTGGGGGAACAGGAGAGCAGCCTAGGGGCCTCACCCAGCTTGGGTGAGCCTGCAGGCGTCGAGGCACCACCCGCTGGAAGGGGGGGGGGGCATTTATTTTACACTAGTGCAGTTCTCAGGAGTGTTGGGCGCTGCTGGTGCAGGAGCCTCGATGTATGGTTAGGTGGTGGTGCGGGAGGAGGGAGTTGGGTGAGGGGCGGGAGTACCTAGTTGTGATGGTGTGGGTGGCGAGGGCCAACCCTCCAGAGGGAGGCCGTGAATGAGGCCCTCTGGACATCACGTTAATGGGAGGACGGTGTCATGTTTCAGAGGCGGCTGCCGACGGCATGAGGCTGCTGCTGGAGAAGGCTGGTGACTGTACACACACTGTGACAAGAAGGAGGAGGAGGAGGAGGAATTGCTGCTCTTGTGTCTGGGATCAGCTCGCAAGAATCTTCGGAGTTGTAGCTGTTGTTATCGGGTGTTGTAGAGGATGAGATAGGGGGAGTTGGTCAGGCAGGTTGTGCGGGGTTGTAGGAGTGAGCTACCTGGCGAAGGCAAGACACTCTTAGGAGGTCGAGTTGCGGATGGAGGTGTTGAAAGTCCGGCTGGCGCCATCCCTGTTCTATTCTCGCTCCTCATAATGGATGGAGATTCGGTGCGTCCCACAGCAAGTCCTGCCTTGATGGGTACAGCGATAGTGTGTGTGTGTGTGTGTGTGTGTGTGTGTGTGTGTGTGTGTGTGTGTGTGTCTCGTCACTCGTCCTGACCTGCAATTGGGTCATTTCCTGGTCCCGCCACTCATTACTGAGTTGAAACTTTTGAGAGTCGCTTTATCCTGTGGTCCCTCAGCGTTTTAGTTTTCATTATCTTTGTTCCTCTTTGGTGTCTTTTCCCTCCTTTTTAGTAACTCAAATGCGACATGGTGGAGGGGGGTAAATATTTACACCGTGAGGGGGGGAAAATAAAGCTGAGACGAGTTTTGCCACGGCTGCCGCGTCACGGTTTGCCAAGGCTCTGGTCTGCAGCTGGGTTGTCAAACAAGGACGAGAGGTCGACATTCACGGACCACCTGAGGCAGGTGGACGGCCACACCACTCACGACACCCCGGGCTCTACCTGGGCTGATCTCATCACGACATTTCCAGTTCCTGTGGTGAACGTTCAGCACAGGTGACCGTAAGGCGTAGGAGGGGTTTATGCCCTCAACCTCGGCCAGTTTATTGTGCCGCTCATCCTCATCCTGTGAGCGGGAGCGCAAAAGGATTACATGGGGTCACAAAGGGTCTTAGTCAAAGACCCCAGTGAGTTGATGTTATACACAAGATGTTACAATTCATAATAGGTATTTCAGTGCATACATTACATAAGTTTCATATGGTAAGTTTTACCGACCAGATGCAAAAAAGTGGATACAAACTAAAAACTTCAGTTATCTTGTTATTAACAATATGATGATGTGACATTTCTTGCAGGGTTTGTTTAGATCAATCCTTTAAAGGCTCCATTTATTTTTTTCCCCCCACATTTTAAGACATAGTGTTTGAGCTTGTGTCCAAACCTTTGACCACAGACTTTACAGTTTACATTATTAACGTCTCCAGTTAGGCCAGAGCGCCAGTAGTAGCTATAGCCTTGTTTTAGTGTAGCAGTTACAACATCATGTAATCTGCTGGTCTTATTACTTTCTCCATCCGTATTGGAGCGTCATGACCTGTGGGACGGCAGTGGTGGAGAGATTTTGATGTTAACAGATTCTGTGAGGTGGTTACGATCTTGAATGTTGGGAGTATATAGTCAGTGTGGAGGTCGTGGTGAACGTGTGGGGGTCGTGGTGAGCGTGTGGGGGTCGTGGTGAGCGTGTGGGGGTCGTGGTAAGCGTGTGGAGGTCGTGGTGAACGTGTGGAGATCGTGGTGAGCGTGTGGGGGTCGTGGTGAGCGTGTGGTGAGCGTGTGGGGGTCGTGGTGAGCGTGTGGTGGTCGTGGTGAACGTGTGGAGGTCGTGGTGAGCGTGTGGGGGTCGTGGTGAGCGTGTGGGGGTCGTGGTGAGCGTGTGGGGGTCGTGGTGAGCGCGTGGGGGTCGTGGTAAGCGTGTGGTGGTCGTGTGTGTGTTTACATCTGACTCGCACACACTTAACAGACTAAGCACGTCCACGTTGCCTGGAGGACGGAGAGAGCGCCACGACTGTCGTGAAGTGGCAGGGGTTGTGTTGGCGTGGACAGTACGGCAAGCAGTCCACAACAGCGAGGGCCAGCACGACGGCGCTGGTCGCTTGACGGGTCACGTATACAACAGTGAGAACTGGATCGCGCACATGGCAAGCATGGCAACGATAATAACTGGGAACAGTATGGCAAGCGTCGCGATGCTCATGTCGTCGCCGGCCAGCCACATCCATGATCACTTGCCACGATAAGAGATACGACACTGGCTGATCGACAGGAGGAGGAGGAGCGCCACAACCATACTTGGGCTGACAAGGCAAGCACCCACAGTGGTAATCGGAGGGTATGGAAGCACCACAGTGATAATCGGAGGGCAAGGCAAGCACCACAGTGGTAATCGGAGGGTATGGAAGCACCACAGTGGTAATCGAAGGGTATGGAAGCACCACAGTGGTAATCGGAGGGTAAGGCAAGCACCACAGTGATAATCGAAGGGTATGGAAGCACCACAGTGGTAATCGAAGGGTATGGAAGCACCACAGTGGTAATCGGAGGGTAAGGCAAGCACCACAGTGATAATCGAAGGGTAAGGCAAGCACCACAGTGGTAATCGAAGGGTAAGGGAAGCACCACAGTGGTAATCGGAGGGTAAGGCAAGCACCACAGTGATAATCGAAGGACAAGGCAAGCACCACAGTGGTAATCGGAGGGTATGGAAGCACCACAGTGGTAATCGGAGGGTAAGGGAAGCACCACAGTGGTAATCGAAGGGCAAGGCAGGCACCACAGTGGTAATCGGAGGGTAAGGGAAGCACCACAGTGGTCATCGAAGGGCAAGGCAAGAACCCACAGTGATAATCGAAGGGTAAGGCAAGCACCCACCGTGATAATCGAAGGATAAGGCAAGCACCCTCATTGGTAATCGAAGGGTAAGGCAAGCACCACAGTGGTAATCGAAGGGTAAGGCAAGCACCCACAGTGATGATATTATGTTAGGGCAAGGACCACAGTGGTAATCGAAGTGTAAGGCAAGCACCCACATTGATAATATTATGTTAGGGCAGGCACCACAGTGGTAATCGAAGGATAAGGCAAGCACCACAGTGGTAATAATATGTTAGGGCCGGCACCACACAGTACTCAACCAGACAAGACCAATACCAGAAAGCTAACTCATGTCTTGTCGTCTGTGTCTTCATTGTTCTGACGTTACTTTCACATTTGTTTCCGACATTCGTAAGTGATCGTAACCCAGATTAACGTAACGTTAGGCTGCGCTGGACTCCGCCTTCTTGTGGTTGCGCTGCGAGTGAAAAGTCACCCTGGGCGAGGCTGCATCGTCATGATGTCGAGGAGGAACTTCACACTCCAAGGGAGTCCATTCTCTCTTGAAGGTGCAGGAGCCCCAAGGAGAGACCCTCTTGAGTATATAATAATGGTAATAATGACTTGTGTATAGAACTCCGACTCCTCGCGTACTGTGTCGTTAAAAAGAAATAGCGCTTAACTACGCTACGCTACGTAATGATATTAAGTGGCAGATTTATCTTGTGCCATTACTGTCATTTTTGTACCCAGTCCCGTCCCATTACGTCCCCATTACTGATCATAAAGGAAATTGCCTCATAGTGACCCAGATGCTCGGGTAATGCCAGCCTTCTCCACTACAGTGTACACACAGCAGAAGGTGGATCCTAGGCTTTGTGCAATATCTCGCAGTGACGTTGGGTTAGATTTAGATTAGACTGGATGCTTAGGTACGGGTAAGTTAGATGTTATGGTGTAAAACTAACTTTAGTTAGACGTTATGTGTAAAACTAAGTTTTAGTTAGACGTTATGGTGTAAAACTAACTTTTAGTTCGATGTTATGGTGTAAAATTAACTTTAGTTAGACGTTATGTGTAAAACTAAGTTTTAGTTTGATGTTATGGTGTAAAACTAACTTTAGTTAGACGTTATGTGTAAAACTAAGTTTTAGTTAGACGTTATGGTGTAAAACTCTTATAAATCATGGAAAATAGGCCACTCGGTCTACGGTATTGCCAGATACCCACCCTCCGCCACGATTCCGTAGGACCGACCCATCCAGACGTCTTGTGGTGAATCAAAGGTACTGAATTTGTCGGTGGGAAAGCTGTATGACTACCATAAAGCCACTACCAGACTAGCCTGGCTACTGGCGGCCAACCAAACCAGTTCCTGGCGGGTGGCAGGGAGGTCCTGGCATGTGGCAGACTCGTTTTTAGGAAGACTTTCACTGTTTGTAGTGAGCGGTTTTGTGTTACGTAGTGATTAAATCCTCGTTCTTCATTTGGATTCCTATTTTCTTCCGTGGATGCGTTGAACTGATTATTTCTTTCGTTTTGAACAGTTCAAAGAGCGTCATTGTTTTTGTAATTACATTAGAAATGCTGATATGTGTATCACGCAGCGTCTTCGTGTTCACGATTAACTGAGAATTGAGCCAGCCCCTTCCTTCCACCAGGTGAAGCCCAGGATATAAACACACACACGTTCCATAAATTTTTACTGTCATGATTAGCCTTAGATTATGCAAAGCGACTCAGAGTTTTAATGAATGAGTGAGTGATGTAGTTAAGGATAATTTCGTGTCTTTAACCGTTTGATATAAGATAATAAATGAGTTATTGTAGGTTACCCATCTGGTCACTTCTTTCCTCTTATTTTTATGTTAGCTGAGACGGAGCGGCCAACTGAAGACCTGATCAAGACCATCCCATTAACGCTATCTTCTTCTTCATACATGTTTGCCATTTCCCACGTTAGCGAGGTAGCGTTAAGAACAGAGGACTGAGCCTTAGAGAGAATATCCTCACTTGGCCCCCTTCTCTGTTACTTCTTTTTGGAAAACTAAAAACAGGAGGGGAGGATTTTCAGCCCCTCTCTCCCACCCCTTTTAGTCGCCTTCTACGAGGCGCAGGGGAAACATGGGAAGTATTTTTTCTCCCCTATCCCTAGGTATATATATATATATATATATATATATATATATATATATATATATATATATATATATATATATATATATATATGTGGTAATTGTGACATCGGTTATGAAGCACTTCATGAAATGATTTTTGTGTACAACTTTTTCGTAGACTACTATTGGGGGAAATTCCTCTTTAATTTTAGTGGGATATTTCTCCTCCTGATATACTTCTGATGTGGGTATAACGGGTGATGATAATTTCCTTTGATATTTCTCTTGTTTTCAATGTTTTTTGTAAGATAAACCTCATGCTTGTTGCCCCTATAGTAGCCATTGTTGATATTCTCACTTAACATCATAATTTTTGTACTGAAATTTCTGTAGCCAGGTGGCGGGAGACCCGAGTGGTCATTTGATAGCCAAACCATGTTTTGTAGCTGGGGTTAGAAGTTACCAAATAACTCAGATTGTACGAGACGTGTGAAGTTTGACGTGGACCGTGATAACCAGTTCTAACAAACCTGTTTGGCTCTCTCCCTCCCTGGCAGACTGGAGTGAGGCAGGACGTAAAGAAGAGAATTGAGGACATTCGTCTGTTGGAGTCGAGAAAGTCGGCCCGCCTTGCTGACCAAGACACGGACTTCGCGAAGCTCGCCGACATGTCCACCGACCGCAAGGATCGCAAACCCTCGCAGACTATTGATGTTCCCGCGCCCTCTGGCGTCCCAGGGTGAGTTGATGGTTGTGTTTGGAGATGCTCGAAGATATTTGAATATCTCTGTCTACTGTGTACGTAGTGACGGCATCTCGTAGTAAAGTATTTAGTGTTGAAAGAGTCTGGATCTTAAGTATTATCGAAGACTAAGCATCTTGGTGTTTATGAATGTGTGGATGTGACCGATTCAGTATCCTAGTCTTGTGTGTGCTAACACTTTGTGAGATAGTGAGGGCTACATCGTGCAGGTAATAGTTGTGAGGATGAAATGATGCTGATTAAAGGGAATTGATTGTCATAATGAAATCGGAGGAGGTCAAGATAGCTCTGTGAGGCATTGTGAGATCAGATGAGGTGTGGCAGCAGGAGGCCCAGGTTGCTGTGCTGGGGCATTGTGAGATCAGATGAGGCGTGGCAGCAGGAGGTCCAGGTTGCTGTTTGGTGCATCGTGAAGTCAAGTTGAGGCGTGGCAGCAGGAGGCCCATTTTTTTCTCTGCTGGGGAATTGTGAGTTTAGATGAGTTGTGGCAGCGGGAGGTCTCGCTGGCTTTGCTAGGTGTATTTGGAGGTCAAATGAGATGTGGCAGTGTAGGAGGTTCAGTTTTGGCTTTGCTGGGTATGATGGGGACAGATGAGACGTGGCAGAAAGAGGACCACCACCTTTTCCTCCTCACGTAGGGCATTGTGAGGTCAGTTGAGGTATGGCAGAAGCATCCTTCGAGTTCTTTCTGTGAACGTCTGTACTCCACCTGCACAGTGCAAGAGTTGTATGGACTTCAAGTCCGCCAGAAACGTGTCTGAAGCCTTGATATTCCTGTTAGTCGAGTACATCCTGATATTCCTGTTGATCTAGTAGACTGGTGTTTGTTTTCCACATCATTAACAAGCCATGATGGTCTGCTACATTTTCGGTATCCATTATAGTTTTGTGTTTCGTTATCCTTGGTAGATTAGTTTTCGAGTATCCTTGGTAACCTATTGATTAATCCTGACATGCTTGTAATAACGTAGTCCCGCTCAGTCATTGATAGTCTGGATCGTTTCGAATCCCAAATAGCGTAGGTTCACATTTGAAATCCTGTAGCCTAGTTTGATCTCGAAGTATTTTGTAGCCTAGTCTGAAATGGGATCTGTGTTAGTTTGATTTAATCCCTAACAGTATGCAAGGTCCGTTTGGAAATCCATGAATGCCCATTACATGTGGAAATCCATGTAGCTTCAGTGATTTGTAATTATTGTATTTTTTTCGTGACAAAGCAGACATTTCTGTCGCGTTTAAGGAAGTGTGGGTCATGGCGGCTTTGAGTAGCGAATACAAAGACACCCATGGAATGACAATGGTAGATGCGGAATCAATTACATTATTATTATTATTATTATTACTATTATTATTATTATTATTATTATTATTATTATTATTACTATTATTATTATTATTACTATTATTATTATTGTTATTATAATTATTATTGTTATTGTTATTATTATTATTATTAATTATTATTATTATTATTGTTATTATTATATAACTTCTTAAGGGGCACATCCACCTTCAGGGCTACATGTCAGTAGCAGGGTAAGGGTGGACTCCTTTGGAGAAAGTGAGAAGTTGGAGGAGACAGTGTACTCCGTTGATCATACAACCTCACCCAAGATGACATTCCAGAGTCACCGTGAACGGAACCTCGAGCAGGCAGAGCCAGGTAGCGCCCTCACAGTCCCCTGTGGCCTTATTGCATGGCTAGGTAACAAATGTGTTAGTCATTGAAGTTTTGGGATTGCCACCTGATCGTAGCCAAATTTATATGGTGAAATAAAAAATGTCATTATTGACCAGTGTAACGTTATAATTGATAACTGGTCACAGAGCATATACAATAACTTATTGATTCAATATTTGGAAGAGAATCTACATTTTTTTAATGACGTCACACCGTCCCCATTTAGCATCTGTTAGTTTGTGGAGAATAAAGTAAATATGGAGAATGAACTGGGTCTAAACAAACTCTGGTGGTCAGTGAGGTATAGTTAATGCTGATTTTTATTAAGATAAGCGTGTCAGAACATTTGCATAATAGAATAAAGCGTGTCAGAACATTTGCATAATAGAATAAAGCGTGTCAGAACATTGGCATAATAGAATAAAGCGTGTCAGACCATTTGCATAATAGAATAAAACGTGTCAGACCATTTACATAATAGAAAAAGCGTGTCAGAACATTTGCATAATAGAATAAAGCATGTCAGACCATTTACATAATAGAAAAAGCGTGTCAGAACATTTGCATAATAGAATAAAGCGTGTCAGACCATTTGCATAATAGAAAAAGCGTGTCAGACCATTTACATAATAGATTAAAGCGTGTCAGACCATTTACATAATAGAAAAAGCGTGTCAGAACATTTGCATAATAGAATATAGCGTGTCAGAGCATTTGCATAATAGAAAAAGCGTGTCTGACCATTTACATAATAGATTAAAGCGTGTCAGACCATTTACATAATAGAAAAAGCGGGTCAGAACATTTGCATAATAGAATAAAGCGTGTCAGAACATTTGCATAATAGAAAAAGCGTGTCTGAACATTTGCACAATAGATTAAAGCGTGTCAGAACATTTGCATAATAGAATAAAGCGGGTCAGAACATTTGCATAGTAATAGTTAAGAAATATCTTGCGTGAAGATTGGTGCACAAAGAGGCTCACAAAACCAGTATGATTTGCTTGGCCGAGGGAGGGAAGGAGGGAAGGTCAAGGCTTCGGTACTGAGGTTCACCCGGAGCGCAGTTCCGGTGTCGAGGCAGAGATGGCGGTGGCGGCGCGGGGCACAAAGGACTAATTAACTCCAGATTACGAGTGGCGATGTAGATGAGCGGAAATGATAATTAAGGGCCGAGGATCACCTTACGCTAATCGTCATTTTGACCCGTGTTTCTTCTGGGTAACCTGATCCCTCTCTCCCGGGGCCCCGACACTTGACGTAACCCAGCCTCTCCTGGGTTAGTGTGGGTCATGGTATGGTAATGAGGATTTACATACGCGGAGGAGGTGGAAGACGGGGGCTTGAAGTGGTGGTGGCCAGACTCGCGCTCACAACAGCAGGTCGTTCACCCGTGACCCATGATTCACCCTCAGTGATAAACGTTATCTCCAGATCCCTGTGTGTGTGTGTGTGTGTGTGTGTGTGTGACCTTGGCTGATCCAGTGAACCCGAGCTTCGTCCGCCGTATAGATTATGTACCATGCCTCCTGCCATACTGACTGACCCTTCATATGAACCACAACACAATATCGGATACAATGATACAGTTCTTAATTTCCCTCACACATTTTCACGACTTCATCTGCCCACCGTAGATAGTGTGGCCGACCTCTTGTGAAGATAATCTTGTGCCGTGGTGTTGCTGGGCTCAGCCGCCTTGCAAGGGTGGGTGACACTGCTGGGGGGATAAAGTCACCATTGACGAGAGTGTGTCGTCAGAAGGACAATCTCGACCAATAACTTTTCACTCTGAATGAGTATACATTTCCCTGCTACTGAAAGTAGCGCAGCCTTGGCTGGAGAAGCCTTTGTAAAGGCCTTGGATAACACCAGGACTCTTTCAACGAAATTGATTCCAAAAGATATAGAAATTATTTTGCGGTTTTCGGATTCCATTGGAGCTCTGTAGATGAGTGAGTGCACACTGTCTTTAGCTAGCGAGAGTAGAGGTGAGTGTGTATAGGCGTAGGTAGAGCGAGGAGGGAGTGCGGGTGTGAGTGAGGCATCCAGGGCAGGCGCATTACAAACTGTGTTGTGTTCGGATAGCCTAACGTTCTTCAAGAAGTGAGGCCACACATACATACGTACCTCCCTAGTGGTGTTAAGTGGCCACATCACCTGCAGTACCAGGGTAGGGGCGTCAGCAACAAGTGTGTTGTGGCCACAACCCTGGGGGTGTGTGTGTGTCGATGATAACATGTGGTACAGCGGCACGTATCGGGCCTGTGGTTGGTTAGGTTTTCTGTCCGGTCGACCGTTCTTCCCCTGCCCGGATGGATACTCTTGTTGTCCCCCCAACTCAGCTGTGTGCTCCCTCTCCTCACTACTTTATTACTTCCACCCGCTGTCTTTGCCTTTGTCCCCCCCCCCCCCCCCCAAACACACACACACACACACACACACACACACACACACACACATATATATATATATATATATATATATATATATATATATATATATATATATATATATATATATATATATAATATATATATATATATATATATATATATATATATAATATATATATATATATATATATATATATATATATATATATATATATATATATATATATATATATATATGGGGATAGGGGATTAAGAATACTTACCACGTATTCCCTGCGTGTCGTAGAAGGCGACTAAAAGGGGAGGGAGCGGGGGCTGGAAATCCTCCCCTCTCGTTTTTTTTTTTTTTTTTTTCCAAAAGAAGGGACAGAGAAGGGGGCCAGGTGAGGATATTCCCTCAAAGGTCCAGTCCTCTGTTCTTAACGCTACCTCGCTAATGCGGGAGATGGCGAATAGTATGAAAGAAAGAAAGAATATATATATATATATATATATATATATATATATATATATATATATATATATATATATATTTATATATATATATATATATATATATATATATATATATATATATATATATATATATATATATATAATTCTTTTCATACTACTCGCCATCTCCCGCGTTAGCGAGGTAGCGTCAAGAACAGAGGACTGGGCCTTTGCAGGAAATCCACACTTGAGTGTCGCTCACAAACAGTATAACCACACACCACCCCACTCAGCGTACCAGGTTTAGCAACCTTAACCAATTGGTGCCTTGCGTTATTGACGTAAAATTAAAGATAAACGTACTAAAGTGAAGACCTGACTCTTTTTTTTTTTCTGCTGTAATTTTAGTTTGATAACTTTACCAACTCAACACTTGCTATGATTTGGGCCGGATACACGTATACAGGACCAGCTGGTGTGACTATGAGGCCAGTTACGTAGGTTGGGCGGAGGAGCCGAGTTTTTCACTACTGGTTGGGTCCGTGACCATGTATATGGACAGTAGAGTGATGTATGGTAGGTTGCACAAGGCAGGCTGAAAGCCTTCCGTGTTTTGTTTTTGTTTTTCGCCCATTAAACCTAACCGTTATTACGAGTTGACTTTGAGTTCCTCGCATAAGGACGGGAGGGGAAGAAACCCCCACCACAAGTGTGGGTTGGTGTCGTCTCTCTCTTTTCACGGTATTGAGAGAGAGAGAGAGAGAGAGAGAGAGAGAGAGAGAGAGAGAGAGAGAGAGAGAGAGAGAGAGAGAGAGAGCGAGCAGCAGCAGCAGTACGTAGGTAAGTTAGAGAGGTGGTTGAGGATCCGTAAGTAGTTACGAGTAAGTTAGTACGTTTGTCCAGGTGAGAGGGAGTGCCACACTGTGCCAGGGCGTCGCGTTTGTGCCGCACCACTGGATCACTTCCTCATTGTCAGGTTTTCTCACACTATTGAAAGTCGAGTCATTGGCTTTTTTGTTGTTGTGGACGACGCGTGCCGAGCAGTCTGCCATTATGGCTGAAACTGATTCACGGTATATTAACAGATTGAGTTTGTTTTTTGGTCCTTTTCTTTTTTTTTTTAGGGTCTGTGGAGGTGGCCTTATATTTTTTTTGGGGGGGAGGGGGTTTGCTGAGGTGGTTCTTTTTTTAGGGTATGCGGAGGTGGTTCTATCTAGGGTTTGCGGAGGTGGTCCTATATTTTAGCGGCGGTCTGCGGAGGTGGTTTTGATTTTTAGGGTCTGTGGAGGGGGGTCCAAATTTTCTGTAAGGTCCGTCGAATGGAGGAGATCTTCCTTTTTTTTTTAGGGTCTGCGGAAGTGGTCCAAATTTTCTGTAAGGTCTGCGGAAGGTGGGGGGTCTTCTTTTTTTTTTCCAGGGTCTGCGGAAGGTGGTCGTATTACCTTCCCGCCGTATCCTAGGTGAACCTGGTGAGTGGAGTGTGTGTACGCCGCGTGAGAGAGTAACCCAGACATCACCTCAAGTTTCCCTGTGGTAAGGTTTACGCCGTGCTCGGCGGCCGGCCCTGGCTGCTGCAGGCCTGGGAGATCCGCTAAAAGACAAGATGAGACGAACGGTTTGGGCGGCGCCTGTGAGGCTGGGTGCCGGCCTTGGGAGGTGTGTCGGACGCCGCCCTTAAGGGGTGGGTACCCGGCCGCCGGCGTACCGGCCTCCTTGGCCTGGCGACGTGACTCCTGCTTTGTCTGGCTACCTGCCGGCCGCCCGGGACGCTGATCTGGGCTCTAGACGTCATCACTACGTCATCGTCTTGCTACGTCACTTCTGTCTTTGCTGCGTCAGTGGTGACGTTTGGTCTTGCTGTGTCAGTGGGGCCGTGTATACAGTCTTGCTGTGTCACTACATAGTTGTCTGTCGCTAAGGGTTGTCTGTCTCTCACGCCTCATTGCGGAGTCGTCTTAAGTTGACTCACGTCTTTTAGTTGTACCTGGGATAATCTAATGTTGTCTTTTCACGTCATTACGGAATATCGTGACGTCACTACCTTTTCTTGGTTAGGTTACTCGTCTTGGTTACATATGGTTGTCGTAATAGGTTAGGTTAGGTTAATGTGGATGAGCGGGGTAGCGCCAGGAATGGATGAAGGCAAGCATGAGTATGTACATTTGTATATATGTACATGTCTCTGTGTATGTCTATGTTGATATGTATGTGTATTTTTAATTTTCCAAAAGAAGGAACAGAGAAGGGGGCCAAGTGAGGATATTCCCTCAGAGGCTCAGTCCTTTGTTCTTAACGCTACCTCGCTAACGCGGGAAGTGGCGAATAGTATGAATATATATATATATATATATATATATATATATATATATATATATATGTGTGTGTGTGTGTGTGTGTGTGTGTGTGTGTGTGTGTGTGTGTGTGTGTGTGTGCGTGCGTGCGTGCGTGTGTGTGTGTGTGTGTGTGTGTGTGTGTGTGTGTGTGGATGGGCCATTCTTCGTCTGTTTCCTGGCGCTACCTCGCTGACGCGGAAAACAGTGAGTCCATCTTTCCCCTGCTACTGAAAGTAGAGCAGCCTCGAAGCTGTGGCAGCCCCATCAGTGAAGGGGTCCTGGGTGTTATTTATTAATAGTGAATAATTAATACAGAAAGGTCTCAAAAGCTTTGTAGGTACGGTCCATAATTAGCCATTAACACACACACACACACACAAGGCTGGAGATTAATTATCTCACTGATTGATCATTAATTCATTGATTATGCAACGTTCTCTTTTGGTAGACTGTATTTCCGGAACTGTTTTTTCCTTTTGGAACACTGTGGTGATATTTCCCGCGGCGAGGCCGGAGTGAGGGAGGGAGTGAGTGAGTGTGGCGTGTAGTGAGACGGTGGGGTATTGGCGCTGGTTGTGGCGTTCACCGGTGCCCTGCGTCTGCCTGTGTAGATCATCGAACCTGTGTTCGATGATGCCACTGACATTGGCACCGGCTGGACCCCTTAAGTCTCAGTGCCACGAGTCCCTTTAATAATTCACTAACCTCGTGACATTTAGCGAGTCAGCGTCCGGGGGGGTCTACCAGGGAGAGAGGTGCACGTTGAAGGTCGTCCATGTGTGTGTTTACCTCCCAGGTCACTAACCTCGGCTATCAGTTGGTGGTGCCTCGGACCTCTGTGGTGGGTGGCTCGCTCTGCCCTGCCGCTCTTGACCACGGGACCAGGTGGCGTGTCCTCTGCCACAGTTGACGTGGGACCAGGTGGCTTGTCCTCTGCCACAGTTGACGTGGGACCAGGTGGCGTGTCCTCTGCCACAGTCGACGTGGGACCAGGTGGCTTGTCCTCTGCCACAGTTGACGTGGGACCAGGTGGCGTGTCCTCTGCCACAGTTGACCACGGGACCAGGTGGCGTGTCCTCTGCCACAGTTGACGTGGGACCAAGTGGCGTGTCCTCTGCCACAGTTGGCGTGGGACCAGGTGGCGTGTCCTCTGCCACCGTTGACGTGGGACCAGGTGGCGTGTCCTCTGCCACAGTTGACGTGGGACCAGGTGGCGTGTCCTCTGCCACAGTTGACGTGGGACCAGGTGGCGTGTCCTCTGCCACAGTTGACGTGGGACCAGGTAGCGTGTCCTCTGCCACAGTTGACCACGGGACCAGGTGGCGTGTCCTCTGCCACAGTTGACGTGGGACCAGGTAGCGTGTCCTCTGCCACAGTTGACCACGGGACCAGGTGGCGTGTCCTCTGCCACAGTTGACGTGGGACCAGGTGGCGTGTCCTCTGCCACAGTTGACGTGGGACCAGGTGGCGTGTCCTCTGCCACAGTTGACGTGGGACCAGGTGGCGTGTCCTCTGCCACAGTTGACATGGGACCAGGTGGCGTGTCCTCTGCCACAGTTGACGTGGGACCAGGTGGCGTGTCCTCTGCCACAGTTGACGTGGGACCAGGTGGCGTGTCCTCTGCCACAGTTGACGTGGGACCAGGTGGCGTGTCCTCTGCCACAGTTGACAAGGGAGTGCTCATGATAGGCCACAGCTGGCTCTATGATTATTGCTAATGGTGTCAGGCAGTGTTACCGGTGTCAGGCAGTGTTACCGGTGTCAGGCAGTGTTACTGGTGTCAGGCAGTGTTACCGATGTCAGGCAGTGTTACTGGTGTCAGGCAGTGTTACTGGTGTCAGGCAGTGTTACTGGTGTCAGGCAGTGTTACTGGTGTCAGGCAGCGTTACTGGTGTCAGGCAGTGTTACCGATGTCAGGCAGTGTTACCGATGTCAGGCAGTGTTACCGATGTCAGGGAGTGTTACTCATACCGTCATTTATCCCAGCACTAGTGTCGCCTGTGCTGTACACCCTCTCTAACACTAGGACTGATTAATGTAATAATGCACCCACCCCAACACAGATATTAACATGTACTGTACGCCCTCCGCCAGCATTATTCCTGCTTGGGTCGTACGCTCCCACACTCGTATTACATGTTGCTGGACGCGCCACAAATACGTTGCGTAATTTGTTTATCGGCTGAAAAAATTGTCAGGCCAAACGAGCATCGCGAAGGGTTGTGCGTCCCTTTGATTTACACCAACGGTGGACGACGTACGACCAGGCATTGTTGAGTGAAGAAGGATAGATTAGGGTGTGAGGTCGGTGCCCTCCCAAGGCAGCGGCAGTGAACATCGACCAGCCTGGCAATGACCCTGAAAAATGAGTTGACGTTCACTCCCCCACACTTCACATTCCCTCCCCACACTTGACATATTGGACATTTTGTAGGTTGTTTTTATCATTATGGTAAAGATAACATGTACCATCTTAATGAGGCTGCCGATTTGTGTTTATGAATCGTATATTGTCACACACAGCATGACTGCTGCTTCTCTGTATTGCTTTAATCATAACACCCACCCACACACACACACACACACACACACACACACACACACACACACACACACACACGATATATATACATATATATATATATATATATGTATATATATATATATATATATATATATATATATATATATATATATATATATTTTTTTTTTTTTTTTTTTTTTTTTTTTCTCTCCAAAAGAAGGAACAGAAGGGGCCAGGTGAGGATATCCCAGAAAAAGCCTAGTCCTCTGTTCTTAACGCTACCTCGCTAACGCGGGAAATGGCGAATAGTTTAAAAGAATATATATATATATATATATATATATATATATATATATATATATATATATATATATATATATATATATATATATATATATATGTATAAACATGAAATTGTGTATTAAACAGGTTCATGAGACGGTTACAGCCGGTAAACTTGGTCGAGGGAGCCCGAACCATCCGCTTTAGATCTAGCCTAGCCAGAGCGGTAGGCTTCTATCTGGTGTGGCTATTTATATTCTGTGCTGGGAAGTAATTAGTTGCTGGTGGCATGAGGGGGAGGGAAGTATGCGTTTGTGTGATGGTCAAAGTTTAAAATTTTGCTCGTGTGTTGTAAAAATTTCATGTTTATTCACAAGTAAAGTATTAAGGGTGGAGTTGGGCTCCGCTGGTTTTCTGGCTTAATTTGGCGGATTCGGGTAAATGGCGTGTCAGGCCTCAATTTTTTATTGATAGACCACACGGGCGACTGAGGCCCTAATCTTGGACATCTCATTAACAATATATATATATATATATATATATATATATATATATATATATATATATATATATATATATATATATATATATATATATATTATACCTGGGGATAGGGGAGAAAGAATACTTCCCACGTATTCCCTGCGTGTCGTAGAGGCGACTAAAAGGGGAGGGAGCAGGGGGCTGGAAATCCTCCCCTCTTTTTTTTTTCTAATTTTCCAAAAGAAGGAACAGAGAAGGGGGCCAGGTGAGGATATTCCATCTAAGACCCAGTCCTCTGTTCTTAACGCTACCTCGCTAATGCGGGAAATGGCAAATAGTATGAAATATATATATGTATATATATATATATATATATATATATATATATATATATATATATATATAAATATATATATATATATATATATATATATCCTAGTAAGAAATGCCAGTCGTAACACCACGGAAGTCCAGTAGATATGGTTACGTCAAGTCGTATACGTAATGTCCTTGTCATTTCATATTCCTCAGTATTGCATATTCCTCATTATTGATCTGTGACATTAGTGTAGTGATATGAGACTTGTACTGCCGTGACAACCATGACACATTTAGGGTACTGAGGAGGGAGTGCTTTGAGGGAAGACACTCTTTTCTGACTGTACAGACGTCTTTATCATAAGTATAGACATACTTCTTTGTTGAGACTGGTCATTTGCAGCATAAGGCGATACATTGTTTCATAAGACTGTTGTAAATAGTGTAGGAAGATAGATGTGTTCTCGAGAACCTTAGTAAAGAATTTGGAGTCTTTTGCTCATATGGATAGTATTGTGTTAAAAGATATGAAATAATATGTATATATAATCACCACTTGACGAAGTGGAATACAGTTTTGTCAGGGATATTCTCGCTTCGGAAGGACCCATCATTTCCCTGCTACTGGTTGAACTGCAGCCTCAAATTATCAAGAAATTCATCTAAGTGGTCTTGGTGGTTTACGATACAGTAATAAGTATTACCAGTTAAATTGCCTTGTTCGGTACATACGTAACGACCGAGTTTCTGAACTCGTTTTCTGTTAGATTGAAGAACATGGATTGAACAGCTTATTTTCCGTTGAGGCAAAAGAGCTTAGAATGTTTTAATTCTCTGAAAGGTCAGACTTGCTGGAAAAGGTCATAAGTTGTGTGGTGCTGGCGTGTCTGGTCGTTGGTGGTGGGTTGGGGGAGGTGGAGGAGCAAGTGGCCAATCCCAAGGGGCACCTGTTGATGTAATCAGTTTCATAAGAATCAAGGTCATTGACACTGATCGCCAGTGCACTCTCATGGCCTCGGTACATTCGCCACGTCATTCTAAACTGTTAACTACACGTATGTGTGGTGAGGTGGGAAAGGGACACCTGACTCATTTACCGCTGCTGGTAACACCTGTGCTGGGCCTGTGACGTGGTGATCACGTCAGGGAATACCCCAACTCAACCCACACACCCGGTTCTCAGAAGCGGCGGCGCGTCTCCTGAGCTGCTATCATCGCTGAGTGGTGGTCTGGTGTGGGCAGATAGATAAGCCAGGGTGCAGTGTGTTCCTGTCTGCTCACACCCAACGACAATGATACTAGCAACAGTAGATGCAGAACGTGTCCATCGCTAGATCACGTTTAAGAATGGAGTCGTCTACTGTCATACAAGCGGGAACATTAATAGGGTTCACTTTACATTATTAGCCATTGAAAGGGGTTCCCACTGACGCTCACTAAAGGTTTCATACGTCCAGAATTCCATCGAGTGTGTCGTGTTTTGTTCTGCCTGCATCGCAGCACGCAGGGGAGCTAAGGACGAAGACAAGAGGGACGTGGCTCGCATGTTGCTACATCCACGTCAGCTGGGGAGGGAGGGAGGAGCGGCATAGCCTCACTTGAGCGAGATATCTCGTTCCGGGAATGTTAACCGAAACTCCGTAGTGAAATCACTCTTTGAGGTGATGGCCTGTTGCTAGAATGTTGTGTGCCACTTGGTGTGTCGTGTCCACTGTCAGGGTTTGACATCCCGGTTGGACATTGTTTAGGTTGAACTGCCCCTCTTAGCGTGAAGGATAGAACACCTTGATTGCCCATCGTGTGGCTGTCGGTAATTAGGGTGCCCCCAGGGCAGCCTTGCTGATAGGTTGTTAGCCGGTGGTGGTGGTGGTGGTAGGCCATTGGTAGAGAAGTGCTGTTAAATTGGAGGTGGGTATGGGGTAAGGAGGGAGGGGCTGTGTGTGATAGTATGACACGTTCTTTCATGGTTGATGGGCAGGTAGGTACTGCTGACACGTGGTGTTGATCGAGAGTGTAGTGCTGTGTTGGTGGGAAGGCGTTGTCAGGGGGTTGGTGGAAGGCGTTGTCAGGGGGTTGGTGGAAGGCGTTGTCACTGGGTTGGTGGAAGGCGTTGTGAGGAGGTTGGTGGAAGGCGTTGTCAGGGGGTTGGTGGAAGGCGTTGTCACTGGGTTGGTGGAAGGCGTTGTCAGGGGGTTGGTGGAAGGCGTTGTCAGGGGGTTGTTGGAAGGCGTTGGAAGGGGGTTGGTGGAAGGCGTTGTGAGGAGGTTGAGGGAAGGCGTTGTCAGGGGGTTGATGGAAGGCGTTGTGAGGAGGTTGAGGGAAGGTGTTGTCAGGGGGTTGGTGGAGGCCTTATATCACGTGGGTATCGTAAGAGAGAGAGAGAGAGAGAGAGAGAGAGAGAGAGCATGTAGTCAGTGGGGGCACTGGTGTGGGTTTTGTGTGGTGGTTGGTGAAGACATCTGATGGTCACTGGGGATGTCTTATCTGTTGGTCGGTTGGATCCGTGCTCATGGGGAGCCATTGTCTCATAGGTAGGAGGGAGAGCCACTCTTTCTTTGGAGAGAGAGAGAGAGAGAGAGAGAGAGAGAGAGAGAGAGAGAGAGAGAGAGAGAGAGAGAGAGAGAGAGGGGTGTCTTAGTTGGTCAGAGAGAGGGAGGTAGCCATTAACCTTGCCATTATATATTTCGGAAGCTTTTTTAACTCAAGGTCCTGCCTGTATACACCTCACTTACAGACGCCCACATAACAGGTTGAAACATAAAGACTAACTAGTGTTCGTGAAGGAGGAGGAGGAGCGAACCCAGCCCTCGTGTGTGTGTGTGTGTGTGTGGCGGGTGGGGGAAGGTTTACACGTGGTGACGTCACGCACTGCCTGAGGGGTCCCGGGTGGCCGCTTGCACCCAAGGTGTTTTTGTGTTGCTGGACCGGCCGCTTGGTGGCCACCCTGCCTGCCTGCCTCCCTGCTGCTTCTGTTGCTTGCCTTCGGTCACTGATGGTGCGACCCCTCACTGCTCATGCTGTGGCTCGAGGCGCTGCATGGCGGGCGTCACTGCCGCTCACCCGTTGTACCATTGTGACCCTTCCCCAAGGTGTGCGATTCACTTAAATGTTAGTCGTGTTGTATTTCCCAGTGTACAGGTTATGATTCGGTTGTAATTACCTGCTTTTACTGTACAGGGGAGGATGTATACACTCGTGGGGCCCCACATTTTGTGAGTTTGTTATGACCTCTTTGTCCTGGAGGTCATGACCTATTTATACTGTACGGGGAGATCATGACCTATTTGTACTGTACGGGGAGGTCATGATCTATTTGTGCTGTACGGAGAGATCATGACCCACTTGTACTATATTGAAGGTCATGACCTATTTATACTGCACGGGGTGGTCATGACCTATTTGTACTGTACGGGGAGGTCATGACCTATATGTACTGTACGGGGAGATCATGACCTATTTGTACTGTACGGGGAGGTCATGACCTATATGTACTGACGGGGAGATCATGACCTATATGTACTGTACGGGGAGATCATGACCTATATGTACTGTACGGGGAGGTCATGACCTATATGTACTGTACGGGGAGATCATGACCTATATGTACTGTACGGGGAGGTCATGACCTATTTGTACTGTACGGGGAGGTCATGACCTATATGTACTGACGGGGAGATCATGACCTATATGTACTGTACGGGGAGGGAGTTGTACACTCTCGTGGAGGTCCCACGCAGCCCCTTGAACATTCCCGACCATCACACAACTATATCAAGTCTGGCCTGACGTGTAAGCATCACCAGTGTGTCACCACCGAGGTTGTGCCACTCCTCCTGTGCTCTGTACACTACCCTGTACTGTGCATCACTTCTCCAGAGTTTGTTAGGTAGATTATTGTCGTGTGGTTCGTCTGGCCTCACATCTTTAGATGAACTGTGAAACTAGTCGTCTCATCAGACGGGTTTAGAATGTGAAAGATTGTGATCACGTCACCCTATATACTCATCTCTCTCTCTCTCTCTCTCTCTCTCTCTCTCTCTCTCTCTCTCTCTCTCTCTCTCTCTCTCTCTCTCATGTTGGAATAACTTGCGGTCTCTGAATCTCCCACTGTATCTTAGGACTCTTAATTTATATTGGTATTCATTCCTAGTGTGCTTCTGTAAGTGCGGTGACCGAACCTCAGAAAGGAAGTCTGGGTTTGGCCTACTACACGCTGTAAACCAGTTGGCTGTGTGTGTTTCCCTTACCCACGTTATGAAGTGGGACCCTAACATGCCAGGAGACCGTGTGTGTGTGTGTGTGTGTGTGTGTGTGTGTGTGTGTGTGTGTGTGTCACTGCTGCCTCTCTCAAGTCTCGAACTTTCACTGCTGCATCTGTCACTGCTGCCGCTGCGTTCAGGTAAACTCTGCGTCTGACCGCGCGCACCGCTTGAGGGTATCGGACGAAGAGCTTAGTGTGGGGAGAGAGAGAGAGAGAGAGAGAGAGAGAGAGAGAGAGAGAGGATACTGAATGACGTGATTAGCGACGTCACGGATGGTTAACTCACTGTCGTGCTGCTTAACACAGTAACCATGATGGTACGACCATTGAGCACGACCATGCGACCGCCAGCGCACGACGGTATACGACCATTGAGCACGACCTCTGGGTATGATGGCCTGGTCTTCAACCCCCAGTGTGTTTGGTCTAGTTGTACTTAAGGGGATGGTCGTACCGTCGAGTTTAAGGGGTCGTACCATCGAGTTTAGGGGTCGTACCGTCGAGTTTAAGGGGTCGTACCGTCGAGTTTAAGGGGGTCGTACCGTCGAGTTTAAGGGGTCGTACCGTCGAGTTTAAGGGGGTCGTACCATCGAGTTTAAGGCGTCGTACCGTCGAGTTGAAGGGGTCGTACCATCGAGTTCAATGGGTCGTACCATCGAGTTTAAGGGGTCGTACCATCGAGCTTAAGGGGGTCGTACCGTCACGCTTAAACGGACTTAACTACATTTTCTCTGTCCTTGTTCCTTCCCTCCCCTTGTCTTACCCCAACCCCTCCTCTCTTACAGCGGTCACCAGTTGTTTACACATCATGACTGACTCCGTCTCTTCCTCCTTCCTCCCGCAGGTCCCGCAAGCGGCGCAGCTCCCGCTCCGAGGAGGACCAGATGGACGAGTGTGCGGCAGCCATGGTCCTCATGAAGCTGTCATGCTCCCCACGCTCCCCGGTCATGCTGGATGGTGAGTAACATCTCAAATATGCTCCTGCAGTCGGTCCTTCTGTGGTGGGTTGGCTTTGTGGCATAACGTTATCATCACTCGGATTTCGTTCCCGTCATATGCTCCAGGTGGTGATATGCTCTCCGTGTCCTCCATGCTCACGGCTCCTGGCCACGCTCTGGTATAGCATGTATACGGAGCCGGGATAGTAATACCTGTGTCTCACGTGATGTCAAGGATGGGGTATGAACATACACCGTCGTGGATATGTTGCTCTGGTGAGACCTTGTCTCCATGCTCCTCCCATGCTCCATGATTACGCTCCCACCTCAGGGAAGGAACCACAGATGCTCCCGCATCTGTCTCATGCTCCTGTTGCCCCTCCACACCCTCCATGATGGCCCTCCACATATAATGTCAGGTTCTTATATTTTTTTCTCCCCCGTATGATCCTCCATGTTGACTCACTTCTTGTATCACTTGGAGATAAACTTCCTTCTTTTTTCCATTATGAAGGTTCGCAAACCCAGTTTGAATGGCGTGTATGATGAATGGGTTGACTTAGGAGTGTTGAAGTGATGGTCGGGCCATCTTACACCCTCCGTGGCAGTGGGTTGTAGACACCAGCCTCCCCCAGGGAAGTTCAACCCCTCCTGACGAAGGAGTGTTCTAGTGATGGCTTTAAGGAACCATTGTACACCCTCCTACGTCTTGCCTTGTCTTCGTAGACTTGATACGCACTACAGTACACACCTTCCAGCCCCCACGGTCTCATAGTACTCTATATTTTTCACCTTTTCGTCAGTTTTCCACATTTCTTTCAAAATTCTTAAAAGAGTGTAACAAGCACAACACCAGTCGAAGGTGTACATTGTTTGTTCAATCGTGTAATACACTTGTCTTACTTGTGTATCCTGTCCTAGGCCTCTGTCTCCTGGCCGTCACACATTACCACTCCCTTCATGCACCACTACACTTGATTCCACTGCTATAACTACAACCACCACCATGATGTACCACTACACTTGATTCCACTGCTATGACTACAGCCACCACCATGATGTACCACTACACTTGATTCCACTGCTATAACTACAGCCACCACCATGATGTACCACTACACTTGATTCCACTGCTATAACTACAACCACCACCATAATGTACCACTACACTTGATTCCACTACTATAACTACAGCCACCACCATAATGTACCACTACACTTGATTCCACTGCTATAACTACAACCACCACCATGATGTACCACTACACTTAATTCCACTGCTATAACTACAACCAGCAACTTGTCCATTAATATACCAGCACACTACCAACCACAACTACAACTACCACCCACTACACATGGATCCCTACGTCATTGTTACCCTTACATTATCACCAGGACAGCTGGTGCTCCAGTACAGTCATGACCACACCGTAACCCACTACACTATATACCACCACCATCAACCACGGTACTGCCACTACTACTACCACCACCACGATCACTACCACCACTACGATCACTACCACCACTACAATCACTACCACCACTACGATCACTACCACCACTACCATCACTACCATCACTACCACCACTACGATCACTACCACCACTACGATCACTACCACCACTACGATCACTACCACCACTACCAGCCCAGTACAGCTATAACCATCGACCACTACTGACTGACCCAGTACTGCTACTACCACCAACCACTACCTTTCCCTCCTCCCCTAATACCACAACCACTACTACTACTACTTACCCACTACTACTACCACTACTAACCCACTACTACCACTACTAACCCACTACTACCACTACTACTACCACTGCTACTACTACTACTACTACTACTACTACTACTGCCACAACTACTACTACTACTACTACCACCACCGTTACTACTACTACTACTACTACTACTACTACTACTACTAATACTACTACTACTACTACTACTACTACCACCGCTACTACTACTACTACTACTACTACTAATACTACTACTACTACTACTAATACTACTACTACTACTACTACTACTACCACCGCTACTACTACTACTACTACTACTACTACTACTACTACTACTAATACTACTACTACTACTACTACTACTACCACCGCTACTACTACTACTACTACTACTACTACTACTACTACTACTACTACTAATACTACTACTACTACTACTACTACTACCACCGCTACTACTACTACTACTACTACTACTAATACTACTACTACTACTACTAATACTACTACTACTACTACTACTACTACCACCGCTACTACTACTACTACTACTACTACTACTACTACTACTACTAATACTACTACTACTACTACTACTACTACCACCGCTACTACTACTACTACTACTACTACTACTACTACTACTAATACTACTACTACTACTACTACTACTACTACTACTACTACTACTACTACTGCCACAACTACTACTACTACTACTACTACTACTACTACTACTACTACTAATACTACTACTACTACTACTACTACTACTACTACTACTACTACTGCCACAACTACTACTACTACTACTACTACTACTACTACTACTACTACCACCACCTCTACTACTACTACTACTACTACTACTACTACTACTACTACTACTACTGCCACAACTACTACTACTACTACTACTACTACTACTACTACTACCACCACCTCTACTACTACTACTACTACTACTACTACTACTACTACCACCGCTACTACTACTACTACTACTACTACTACTACTACTACTACTACTACTACTACTACTACTACTACTACTACTACTACTACTACTACTACTACTGCCACAACTACTACTACTACTACTACTACTACCACCACCTCTACTACTACTACTACTACTACTACTACTGCCACAACTACTACCACCGCTACTACCACCACCTCTACTACTACTACTTTTACCAGCATCATCCACCAGTTAAGAGGCCAGCACCACCTCCTCCTCCCCGGCATCACAGATCTGCCACGTGACGACCGTGACGCGGCCTGTGTGACGTCACCCACAACTTTCTCGGTCCGTCCGGGGCGGGCCACGGTGCGGCCCGCGGGCCACCAACCTCCCTGGCCACTCCCCAGGAAGCAGGTGGGGCGGGCAGCTGGCGCAGGCGTGACGCTCAGCTCCCAAGAGGTGAGAGCTGGATCGGGCAGGTGGTACAGACGTAGGGGTCGTGGTCCAGGATGATGCCGTCGTGCTTAAGTGGTCGTACAGTGGTGTGGAAGGGTCGTACCGAGGCGTCGGGCTCAAGGATGACACTGTCATGCTCGAGGATCGTACCGTCGGGCTCAAGGACGACACTGTCATGCTCGAGGGTCGTACCGAGGCGTCGGGCTCAAGGACGACACTGTCATGCTCGAGGGTCGTACCGACGTGTCGAGCTCAAGGATGACACTGTCATGCTCGAGGGTCGTACCGTCGTGCTCAAGGACGACACTGTCATGCTCGAGGGTCGTACCGAGGCGTTGGGCTCAAGGACGACACTGTCATGCTCGAGAGTCGTACCGTCGTGCTCAAGGACGACACTGTCATGCTCGAGAGTCGTACCGTCGTGCTCAAGGACGACACTCATGTTCGAGGGTCGTACCGAGGTGTCGGGCTCAAGGATGACACTGTCATGCTCGAGGGTCGTACCGGCGTGTCAGGCTCAAGGACGACACTGTCGTGCTCGAGGGTCGTACCGTCGTGCTCAAGGATCGCCTCGTCGTGCTCAAAGGTCGTACCGTCTTGCTGGCGTCGTACCGTCATGAAGGGGTTAATGATGTACCATGTACATGATGTAACACTGTCTCAGTTTCTGTCCAATCAATGTTAAATGATAAATGAGAATAAACAGACGTTTGACCATGGCTCGTAGGTGGAGGAGGGAGGAAGGCCGGGCAGTAAACACAGACTGGCTGTGGTGACCAGAGACCTCAGATGGAGGAGGAAAACGTAAAACAAATACAAACACACAAACATACAAAAAAAACATAAAAGACTATAAAAGTAAACACACTGATATACAAAAAAAAATGAAAGACTATCCCACAGAAAACATCGATGTGTGAATAAAGAAATAAATATGTAGGGTTTTTTTTTTATTATTTGGTAATTGTTGGGACGTTAATGTCTCGCAAGGCTGGTGGGGGATCAGGGGATCGGGTCATGCCCCCAGTTATTGTTATGGTATGAGGTACAGTCCCCAGTGTATGAGGAGGCCTGATACTGCCCTGAGAGAGTCCTTCACACACACACACACACACACACACACACACACAGAGCATGACGTCATTTACCCCCGGCCTGAGCGATGCTATCTCTCACTATCATAGTCTCGCTTATCTTGGTACCAGGTGGCCTCACCCCGCCACCAGGCAGGTGTGGTACTGCCCCTTTAGGTGTCGGGAAGGTCACCAAGTGACGGTAGTCCTGCGACCTCAGCATTTCAAAGTGGCTTTCAAGTTCCCCTCCCTTCGCCCTCCGGTTCGTGTCTGTTTGCTCCTCCATACCCAGACATGGGTTTGTTTATGCCCCTGGCTACATCTCGCATGTAACACGGAACGACCCATGGCTTGTTATTTGGATATTCTTAATTCTAGATTACTCCTGCGGCTAGCCCTACGCGCTAGCCTTACGCCAGAGGTGCCGATAGATAGATGCTTAGGTACTCTCTCTCCCGCTGTGGCTCCCTCATCTTTTCCTCCCGCCAGCTGGTGAGGACTCTACAGGCAACCCGTGGCTGCTGTGATTCGCTACCCTACCCACTGCTGAGGTCCTAAGCTTCCTCCCTCCCTCCCTCCTGCTGTAAGTCTCGACCATTCTTCACAAGACGACCCATTTCTCTCTCTCTCTCTCTCTCTCTCTCTCTCTCTCTCTCTCTCTCTCTCTCTCTCTCTCTCTCCCCGAGGTCACGTCGACCCCCTCTCGTAAATGTAAAACTGCGTTCTATAAACTCGTGGAACCGAGTGAACTGTAGGGTTGCTGAATGTAGCAAACTGGGGGAAATGTAAGGTTGCTGAATGTAGCAAACTGAGGGAAATGTAAGGTTGCTGAATGTAGCAAACTGGGGGAAATGTAAGGTTGCTGAATGTAGCAAACTGAGGGAAATGTAAGGTTGCTGAATGTAGCAAACTGGGGGAAATGTAAGGTTGCTGAATGTAGCAAACTGAGGAATGCAGTTCAAGGCTGAATAGCGCTTTCAGAATATTACATTGCCACTCGGGAGATCTTCTGCTGACTTTAGCATCGGAGCATATCTGTGTTGACAGCGGTGGAAAGGTATCAGAGGCTTCACCACCCACAGAGGAAGTGCTCGACAACCCCAGAGTTGGGGGACCCTGGCATCACCAACCATCACTTCCCTTACACTGACGAGTTTGTCTTCCCCTCCCTCACTCGCTCCCCTCCAGCATATCCTGGCTTTCACAGTCCTTCGGGCAGAGAATTCCCATCTCTTTAAGATTCCCTCAGGAGAGTTTCATGTGTTGAAGACGTCCATGACGAAGGAGCTGCCGGCCAGGGGAGGAGCGGGCCTGCTGGTGCAGTACAGGCGACCTGTAGGATGTGGCAGTTGGCTGGTTCAGGAGGTTAACTTTAACCTTGCAGCAGCAGACCTCCTGACCCACAGTATCCTTCGTCACGTATCGACCAGGCAGGAGGGACCCTCGTGGGCAACGGTGGCCCGGCTGACTTACTGTGGGTGGTGTGGGGGTGGGTGGGACAGTGTGGGGGGGAACAGGTTGTAGTGGGTGGTGTGGGGGTGGGTGGGACAGTGTGGGGGGGACAGGTTGTAGTGGGTGGTGTGAGGGTGGGTGGGACAGTGTGGGGGGATCAGGTTGTAGTGGGTGGTGTGGGGGTGGGTGGGACAGTGTGGTGGGGAACAGGTTGTAGTAGGTGGTGTGAGGGTGGGTGGTACAGTGTGGGGGGGAACAGGTTGTAGTGGGTGGTGTGGGGGTGGGTGGGACAGTGTGGTGGGGAACAGGTTGTAGTGGGTGGTGTGGGGGTGGGTGGGACAGTGTGGGGGGGAACAGGTTGTAGTGGGTGGTGTGAGGGTGGGTGGGACAGTGTGGGGGGAACAGGTTGTAGTGGGTGGTGTGAGGGTGGGTGGGACAGTGTGGGGGGATCAGGTTGTAGTGGGTGGTGTGGGGGTGGGTGGGACAGTGTGGTGGGGAACAGGTTGTAGTGGGTGGTGTGGGGGTGGGTGGGACAGTGTGGGGGGAACAGGTTGTAGTGGGTGGTGTGGGGGTGGGTGGGACAGTGTGGTGGGGAACAGGTTGTAGTAGGGTTGTGTGAGGGTGGGTGGGACAATGTGGGGGGGAACAGGTTGTAGTGGGTGGTAGGAATTGGCACGTAAGTGGGGAGGGATGGTAGTGTGGATGGTAGGGAGGAAGGTAGTGTGAGGTGGTGTCGGAGAACCAGTTGTGGTGGGTGGCACTGGTGGCTGGTGTGGTTGTCGGTTGGTGTGCCTGGTTTGCAGAGTGGGTGGCAGGGTTAGGTATTGAGCACGGCAGTGGGTGGCACGGGCAGGAGTGGGTGGCAGGCTAACTTTAAAGCGTGGCAGAGCGGCATGAATCAGCGGGCGGTGAGGTCACCTGGGCCGTGACGCCGCCGTGCCTCCTCCTCCTCCTCCTCCTCCTGCTGCTGTACCCCGACCCGACGGTCGTGTCATGACGGGAACATTACAAGCCGTTTATGTTCCCTACCCGGCGCAGACCTCCTGCAAGGGGAGGGTGGCGGGGGGGTGCATGAGGCTGGCCCTGGGGCGGGAGGGAACGCAGGCCGGCACGGGAGGGCTTCCCCTGCAGGCATCACCTACACCCGCCGCCGGTGTGAGCCAGCGGCCTTCAGCGGCACACCAACACTGGGTCGGATGTTGAACACAACTGTTTAGTATCTTGACGTAGTGTGAGTGGGAGAGGGAGGACCGGGACTTGGTGAAGGTGAGGCGACACCAGCCTCACGTTACCTGAACGCTGGTCAGTAGAGCGGGGACGCCTTAGGCCAACTTATCCGTTGTTAGCCTCACTCACGAGTGGCTCTTCAGTTGTCTCGTCCGCCATCAGGCGTTGTGGTGTTTGAGTTCGATGTCATGCTGGTGTTAGGGTCTCGGTGATGTGTGGAGATGGTGGGGCCTTCCACCCTACCTCGCACATTATGAGTACAGAAATCTGGTTGTGCTCGCTCTACCGGCAGTCGCTACGCACGACCTCCTTGTATGGGGACAGGGACGATGCTGCAAGACCAGGGGAGCTAATGATTAGCGGGGTGGATGGTCGGGCGGGATGTCCAGACTCGCAATTCTGAGAATGATGGAGGAAGGGGAAAGGTATGGTGGAAGGAGATGCCAGAGAGAGAGAGAGAGAGAGAGAGAGAGAGAGAGAGAGGCGGGTGGTGTTTGGGTACGTAAGTGAGAGTGGATGTTGCCAGAGAACACTGTGCAGAGCGGGAGGACATAAGGGGACGCCAAGAGGAACGCTCGGGCGGCCGGATGAGATAGGAGACGCGATGCACCACCGTTAAGATGCCAGTAGATCGCTAGGGCGTCTTTAAGCTCCTTCACCTCCGCCTGATGAAGACTAGAGGTGTGCACCTCTCCATGCCTCCCTAATCCTCCACCAGACCCGAGACTTCTCACGGGGGTGTCTGCATCGCTCCTCTTGTCGTAGTTCTCACCGAGGACCCAGAAAGGACCCCACGACCGTGATGTTCAGGTTTTTCCTTCACTTATGGACCTCAGGTTCCCTTGGATTCCGCTTATCAGAGTCCCCGATTCCCTTCTCGGTGACCTAATTCTCTACAGCAGTATTTTGCATCGGCCACCGGCTCTCTTAAGGGCTGCATAATTCTCACCAGTTCTCGCTGTCCCTCCACCCAAAACCTGATCTTTCGACACCTCTCAGCAGCACCTGAGCTTACAAGATCTCGCGCCATCTGGGCCCCGGTCGGTGGTGTCCACCGCCCCCGTCGCTAGTAACTTAGGTTAATAACTACCAAGGGCAGCACGTGAGGACGCGACCCCTTCGTGAGTTAGGGTGGGTGATAGTGAGGAGCGTGGTGCTGCCCCTCCCAGGGTGGGTGGGCGGGCATGGTGGAGACAGAGAGAGAGGGAGGGAAGGAGGGCGGCTTTTGGGGGGGGAGTCGAGCAAGACACACATGACGTAAGAGGAGGCGTGTGGGGTAACAGGTGCCCTCCCTCCCACCACCACCGTCTCCAGCCAGACGTAAAGTGCTGAATAACCAACACTGCCGACTTTCCAAGGCTGTGATAGACTGGTCCTGCGGCTGACCGGTGATGACTGGTGGAAACTCCTGCCGACTGGTGATTGTAGTAACTAGGCTTGGGAAATAATTGCCTAATAATGGATTGTGTAAAGACTTGGTGTGGTATATATAATTAGCTGATGAAATCGGTAGAATGAGTGTGATTATGAATTCCCTGACTCACTGAGTAAACGACTTCATAGATGAGTAAAACGCCAGAGCGGTGTAGACGGTCACCCATGTTCTCAGAGGTACACGATATCGAGCTGTGCCTTCGCAGTCCCGTTGTGTATTCAGTAGAATTCGCTGTGTGTCGTAAACCCACGACGCGGCCGGCCGCCCCTCCGTCACCTGGTTGATCTATATGATTCGGTGGAGCCGTGTGGAGATACTGACTCTCGTTGCTGAGAAGGATCAGGCCTGACTGAGTGAGTGGTCGTCGATAAGCCAGGATGTGTTCAAACACCTTCCCATGAGGCAGGGGCGGATCGCGTCACTCTTGCCACCCGTCGCAGGCACAGGGAGGCAGCGCCGCACAATGATGAACTAGGACTACCTCATTAAGAGTACCTACGCCCCCCGCCCATCCAATTCAGTCATTGGTTTGAGGCATCGCACTGGGGTATATTTTTGCCCTGCCCATTAGATGCAATCATTTGCTGGGAGCGCTATTTTTTTCCCCATCGATACTGCCATGAGTTTGGATTACCGCACTGGGGTATTTATACCCTGCGTGTGTGTGTGTGTGAGGCACAAGGTATTCGCTGGAAGTCTCGCACTGGGGGCGCTGCAGTCGGGGTATCTATGCCCCGCCCATCCCATACAGTCATTGGCTGGGGTGCTGCACGAGGGTATATATGCCCCGCCCATCAGGTACGATCATTGTCTGGGATGATTTAGTTGCGGCAACTTAAGAATGGGTCTTTATAGTATTTTTTTATTAATAGTATTTTTTATAGTTCTCTCTCTCTCTCTCTCTCTCTCTCTCTCTCTCTCTCTCTCTCTCTCTCTCTCTCTCTCTCTCGACTTTCGTTGTGTTTTACTTGGTTTCCTTCAAGCCTAAAAGCTTCACATTTGTTGCAATGATCACAACGGTAAACGTATCGTGGTCACGGAAAGACGATGGACACGAACGTGTGTGTTGGGTGGTGGCTGGGTATAGAGAGAGGCGGCCGGTCAGGCACCGCGGCTGTGTGGTTGGGTGGGAGAACCGTACTGGGTGGACGGGGTGTGTTGTGTGTGTTGTTGATGTTGTTGGATGGGTTAGCATTGTATGATCGGGACAACAACAACACTCCTCTTTGTTGCGTGGTGTGGTGTGCTCGCCCCGTGGTGATCAGGGTCTGCAACACTCCCTCCCCGCCGCTACAACCTCACCTCACAGTAACACTTGTGTGTTTCGTGAGGTCAGGGATGCACGGTGGAGGCGACTTATGAGACCGAAGCATGAGGTGGGTGGGTGGTGAGTGTCACTGGCAGCCTAGGCCTGCTGCGGTGCAGAGAAGGGCGTCACTTGGTTGAGGACGGGGCCCGCGTCACGTCCCTCCTCGCTAACCTGTAACGCTAGAGGCCGCAGGGCCGGCGACCATCTCCCCCAGCAGGAGTGACCGGCCCCTCCCTACCATGCCCCTACCGACGTATTGATTGATTTCCTGCCGGCCAGCCAGCGAGGCCGGAGGACGGACGAGGGTTCTTTGACGTACGGCAGTGGCGGTGATATCAGACCAGGGCGCCTCACCATTCATGTAATTGATACACAACAGCATCAATGGTTGTAGGTTACCAGCAGATACTGTTTGCATGGTAGTAGTAGTAGGAGTAGTTGTGCATGATGTATTTACCCAACTCAGCATGGTTTGTGACACGAAGCCATCGCTGTGTCCAGCCAGACAGAATCAAAGGGTATGTGTGGAGGGTAGAGTTACCGCCGTGTTGTGAGGGAGGCGCCTGCACTCCCACCTGGCTCCTCCTCACGGGCCGACCGAATGAGAGGTGGGATCGCCTCTTGTGTTGGCTCGCCTCCGCCAGTCGTGATGGTTGCGGTCGTCTCCCTTGCTCGGGGCGGAGGTAAACTGCAAGAAATTGATGGACTTCCGTATCTTGTGTGTTCTTGTTGGCTGCCTTGCTGTAAGGCAGGACTGGAGGAAACGTGAAAGTTACGAATATAACACGCGAGATAGAGCGACCGATTTGTCGTAGACGGTGACACACATGTGAGTAACACGACTGTGTATAATGAATGACGTATGATTACAAGGTTATGATGTAGGTCCCCACTTGACCACAACGGCGCGAACAATGGGCTGGGTGTCATGCCGTCATATATATATATATATATATATATATATATATATATATATATATATATATATATATATATATATATATATATACTATTCGATATTTCCCGCGTTAGCGAGGTAGCGTTAAGAACAGAGGACTGAGCCTTTGAGGGAATATCTCTCACTCGGCCACCTTCTCTGTTCCTTCTTTAGGAAAATTAAAAACGAGATGGGAGAATTTCCAACCCTCCGCTCCCTCCCCTTTCAGTCGCCTTCTACGACACGCAGGGAATACTTGGGAAGTATTCTTTCTCCCCTATCCCCAACGATATATATATATATATATATATATATATATATATATATATATATATATATATATATATATATATTCATTTTGCTTTGTCGCTGTCTCCCGCGTTTGCGAGGTAGCGCAAGGAAACAGACGAAAGAAATGGCCCAACCCAGCCCCATAGACACACGCAAATATACATACCCAAACATCTCAATGTACACATATATATATATACACACAGACACATACATATACACACATGCACACAATTCACACTGTCTGCCTTTATTCATTCTCATCGCCACCTCGCCACACATGGAATAACATCCCCCTCCCCCCCTCATGTGTGCGAGGTAGCGCTAGGAAAAGACAACAAAGGCCCCATTCGTTCACACTCATATATATATATATATATATATATATATATATATATATATATATATATATATATATATATATATATATATATATATTACAAAGTAAGGTTACTTGGATCTTGTGGTTCGTCCACAGTAGGAGAAGATCCGTCCAGTTCCTGTGCGAGCCTGGCTGGGTAACGTGGGTTTTCCACTGTAATGTTTTGGGAAATTTGAAATGTGGCATTTGTCATACAGGCCCGCACGCCGGCTGCTGCTGCTGCTGCTGCTGCTCAGTGTTGCACTGGTGGTCGGAATTCGTAATCTTAGTTTATATATATATATATATATATATATATATATATATATATATATATATATATATATATATATATATATATTTTTTTTTAATTTTCCAAAAGAAGGAACAGAGAAGGGGGCCAGGTGAGGATATTCCCTTAAAGGCCCAGTTCTCTGTTCTTAACGCTACCTCGCTAACACGGGAAATGGCGAATAGTTTGAAAAAAAGAATATATATATATATATATATATATATATATATATATATATATATATATATATATATATATATATATCGTCAGTATGATTCATACTTGTGGAACAGTTTCATTCATACTTTACCTTGGTGTCTTTATATGTGCTCGGTGCGCCTGGCACTGGTGGGTGATGATGTAGTGAAGGCTTCACCTGGCACTGGTGGGTGATGATGTAGTGAAGGCTTCAGCTGGCACTGGTGGATGATGATGTAGTGAAGGCTTCACCTGGCACTGGTGGGTGATGATGTAGTGAAGGCTTCACCTGGCACTGGTGGGTGATGATGTAGTGAAGGCTTCACCTGGCACTGGTGGGTGATGATGTAGTGAAGGCTTCACTAGGCACTGGTGGGTGATGATGTAGTGAAGGCTTCACCTGGCACTGGTGGGTGGTGGTGTAGTGAAGGCTTCACCTGGCACTGGTGGATGATGATGTAGTGAAGGCTTCACCTGGCACTGGTGGGTGATGATGTGGTGAAAGCTTCACCTGGCACTGGTGGGTGGGGGTGTAGTGAAGGCTTCACCTGGCACTGGTGGGTGGTGATGTAGTGAAGGCTTCACCTGGCACTGGTGGGTGGTGATGTAGTGAAGGCTCACCTGGGATGGAAGCTCACCAGGCTGGGAGTGCCGGAGTGCCTGTGGGATTATTGATCAAGGGCCACAGTGCCAGCTGCAGGTGCCAGGTCCTTTCATCTACCATCTGTCACTTTCTGCACTCGCTCCTGCTGGCTCTCATGGTGACACGTTCCCCCACGGGGAAATAAAACACAAAAAGTTTCTTAGTGCACTTTCGTGTAATGATCACATCATCAGGGGAGACACGAGAAAGAAATATACCAGTTGGTATACTAGGAAGAGACGTAGCTAGGACACCATTTGGTAAACAAGTTGTTTACCAAATGGCGTCCTAGCTACGTCTCTTCTGTGGATATCAACTGACTTATATGTTTATTCTTATATCTCCCGTGATGATGTGATCATTACACGAAAGTGCACTTGGGTACATATTGTGTCTCATTTCTCGTGGATTAGAAGGAATTTAATTGATCACGCTCTCAGTTGTGATGTTTTCCTATATATATATATATATATATATATATATATATATATATATATATATATATATATATATATATAACTTTACGCCTGGTACCCATTTATTGCGGAACGCCAGAGGGATGAACCTGTGGTCAGACTGTGGTCCCTCCGCCTTGTCCTGGTGTTCGCATCCTCAAGACGGTGCCTACTAGTCGGTCGTGGTGTCATTGTCACCCTTGGTAAGACCGGGTCTCGGGAAGGTCTTAACGTGCCGCCCACCTTACCCAGCAACCTGCTGCACACCGTTGACTGTCGTGTGTATGGATGGGGGAAGATGTTTTCCTGTGGGGGTAAGGGAGAAAGACATTTGCAGTAGGTGTGGATGGATATTTGTGCGTAATAGTAATAATAATTATGATAATGTTATTTAAATTGATGATAAAAGATAAAAATAGTATTGTTACGTAAACGGGAGGTTGAGCAGAAGTGTTGCAAGTTGCAGTTGGCTTGCAAGGTCTCGATGAGTTACGGGTGGTGTCGAACTGCGATACGGGGACGTGGGATCCCTAGTGGCAGGAGGTGACGATGGCGCGAATGGTGCTGTAACCTGTTCCTAAACTGCTGGAAACGTGTGTGTGTGTGTGTGTGTGTGTGTGTGTGGAGCAGCACCCAGAATATCTGGCCTCCCCGGCCAGATATTGAAATATTCAATATCCGTTTCCCGTGTGCGCTGGTCATGCGACAACTGTATTTGCTTTCTAACTTCGGTCGTCACCGTAAATGTTGGCTGGTGCTGGACTTTCCCGGGGCGACGACGCGTCGTCTGGAACGTCCCTACCTTCTGATTCCCACGGGGGGGGGGGGGGGGGTCCCCGCCCGTGACCTTTGCCCTCCGTACCCTCCGGTATTTTCCGTAAGAGATACCCTCTACCTCCCCCAGCTTGTAATAGAGTGGTTTCCCCTTCCTCCTCCTCCTCCTCCTCCTCCCGTGGCCTGGTGTGTGTGTGTGTGTGTGTGTGTGTGAGTGAGGGAAGGCCGCCAGGGGACAGCGGTGAGACAGGAAGTGAGAGAGAGCTTGATAACAGGGCGTCTGGCTGCTGGTGGTGGTGGTGGCTCATGGTGGCGGCGAATATTACAAGTGTATCCTGATGTCCTGGAGAAGCCGTGTGGGTGCCCCAGGCGCGGGAGGAGGAACCTCCTGCCCCAGGACAGAACCCGCCATTAGAAAAAAGAAAAAAAGATATAAAAAAAAGGAAAAAAAATAGAGTGAAAGGAAGGACGTAAAAGATAAAATCAGATCGAGGTGTGAGGTGCAGCAGACTAAGCCTTAACGTTAGGGAAGGTGAGACTTCCGTGGTGTAGGGGTGTAATGTTGTCGGCCGTGACGCACTCACGGGTCGCACGGGGTCGATTCCATAGTAGGTTCGAATCCTGGTCGCAGGAGTCGGTTTGCAGCCAACCTAGCTGTTCATTGATTTGGTACCTGGCGTAGCTCTAGTATATATATATATATATATATATATATATATATATATATATATATATATATATATATTAACGTAAATGAGATGGCTTTTATTTAGGCCATTTATTCACCCGTTCCATCTGAGCCAACTTCAAGAAGAAATCACACGGAGGGAGGGAGTGAGACGGTTCTGGTCATCACCACAACAGTGGCCAGCTGGTAAGCTTGAGGCAGGTACACACATGTGGTCTGGTCTGGTATCAGGACGTGGGCGTGAAGCGTTTTTATCGATGTAGCAACCTCCAGCCCTGGGCTTCCCCGGTGTACTTGTCTTGAACACTTCAACTGACCATCATGGGACAACGTCCAAATTTCCTGATATATGTCCGCTAACCTTTATATATATATATATATATATATATATATATAATATATATATATATATATATATATATATATATATATTATCCCTGGGGATAGGGGATTAAGAATACTTTCCACGTATTCCCTGCGTGTCGTAAAAGGCGACTAAAAGGGGAGGGAGCGGGGGGGGCTGGAAATCCTCCCCTCTCTTTTTTTTTTTTTTTAATTTTCCAAAAGAGGGAACAGAGGGGGCCAGGTGAGGATATTCCAAAAAACGCCCAGTCCTCTGTTCTTAACGCTACCTCGCTAACGCGGGAAATGGCGAATAGTTTGAAAGAAAAAAAAAAATATAATATATATATATATATATATATATATATATATATATATATATATATATATATATATATATATATATCATTCGCCGCATACCGTGTTAACGTCAGAAATAGACAAAAAAAAAAGTCATTCCCTGTCTGTCTCGTGTAATGCACCGAAGGAACCACATCTCCCTATCCACACTCAGGCTCCACAGACCTTTCCGTGGTTTTCTCCGGCTGCGTCACATATATCCGTGGCTCAGTCGACTGACAGCACGTAAACCAAATCGTTCCAATTCGCTCTTGTCTTCCCATGCCTGTCGTTAACCCACTTTACACTCTGTGCTCGGTGCCGTGGATGGGCCTGGGAGCTAACCGACCCCGGGACGGCAAGCGTCGGCCGCGCGGTGGTTCTCCAGTACGCCTCAGTTGAAAATGTAAACATTGGAGCAACCTGCTGATCTCGTCCCAGATTAAATCTTATTTTCTTCTCTGCCTCTGATGCATATGATACATATATCTCATGTGTCTTAATTCTTGTAAAGAATTCAATCTTTTATTTTCTTTTCTTTTCCTGAGTTAGTTAGGACTGCATCTCGAGTAATGTGAAATACATGGGTGCGTGTGTGTGTGTGTGTGGGTGGGTGGAATGGAGTGTGGTGGTGTAGGTGGACGTGGAAGGCATCATCCGCTGCGCCCAGCCTCGCCGTTATGGATTTTCCTCTCTTGGTTATGCTGGCGTCCTCCACCTACCTGCAGGATTACCCTTGACAGCGGCCCTCCCCCTGACCCACCCTTACCCTGGACTACGCAGCTGATCATTGATACGTTACCGCTTCTGCCACGCCTGCTCACGGACACACCACCAGACCTGCTCACGGACTCGTCACCACACCTACTTACGGACTCGTCATCACGCCTACTTACGGACTCATCACCACACCTACTTACGGACTCATCACCACATCTACTTACGGACTCGTCACCACATCTACTTACGGACTCATTACCACACCTACTTACGGACTCGTCACCACATCTACTTACGGACTCATTACCACATCTACTTACGGACTCATTACCACACCTACTTACGGACTCATCACCATGCCTACTTACGGACACCCACCCACCAGAGGTGCTCACGGCCACACACCCACCACCACAGGTAGTAGTAGGACCTGGTAGGTTTCAGTGTGATACGGGTCTTGGTTTAGTGTGAGAGGATCTTGGTCCAGTGTGAGGGTGGTATTGGTCCAGTGTGATGGTGGTAGTGGTCCACTGTGTGGGTGGAACTGATCCAGTGTGAGGGAGGTATTGATCCATTGTGAGGGTGGTATTGGTCCAGTGTGAGGGAGGTATTGATCCATTGTGAGGGTGGTATTGGTCCAGTGTGAGGGAGGTATTGGTCCGCGGTTGAACAAGGTATTGGTCCAGTGTGAGGGAGGTATTGGTCCAGTGTGAGGGAGGTATTGGTCCAGTGTGAGGGTGGTATTGGTCCAGTTTGAGGGTGGTACTGGAGGGAGGTATTGGTCCAGTGTGAAGGAGGTAATGGTCCAGTGTGAAGGATATATTGGTCCAGTGTGAGGGAGGTATTGGTCCAGTGTGAAGGATATATTGGTCCAGTGTGAGGGAGGTATTGGTCCAGTGTGAGGGGCAACAAGACGGGAAGCCTGGTCTGCCCCAAGTGACGCTGTGGTTGTCAGACTCAACATGTTGAGCAGCAGCATCAGCCTCGCCTCTACCACGATGGTTGCAGAAGTGTGCGCCAGATTTAGGTCGAGGTATCTTCATCTGAGACAGTCTCCTTTAAGGAACCTTCTTTTTTTTTTTAGACTTTTTTAACGGCGTTTTATTTAGTTATTTATTTTATTTATTTATTTATCTATTACTATGCCACATGCGCGTCGGAAGACATTCTGACCAGTGGTGTGTCAGTACGGGTCGCTCTCCACGTCATCACTTGATCGACCATGCCACGTGCCTGGTACTCGACCAGCTTGAGTGGGTCTGGTCACATGATGTAGGTGCGACCAGCTTGAGTGGGTCTGGTCACATGATGTAGGTGCGACCAGCTTGAGTGGGTCTGGTCACATGGTGTAGGTGCGACCAGCTTGAGTGGGTCTGGTCACATGGTGTAGGTGCGACCAGCTGAAGTGGGTCTGGTTACATGATGTAGGTGCGACCAGCTTGAGTGGGTCTGGTCACATGATGTAGGTGCGACCAGCTTGAGTGGGTCTTGTTACATGATGTAGGTGCGACCAGCTTGAGTGGGTCTAGTTATGGAGGTGAATATGAGGGGGGATGTTTACAGAGATGACCCGAGGGAGCCAGGGATTCTGTACGTAGACACATCATATGTTGGATCAGTACCCAAGTGTCAGTCTGTGGATGTCGTCCATTAGGAAACACACACACACACACACACACACACACACACACACACACACAGACACACACACACACAGACACACACACACACACACACACACACACACACACACACACACACACAGACAGACATACAGACAGACAGACAGACAGACAGACAGACACACGCACACACACATACACACACACACACACACACACACACGGCTTGGGCCATCGTCAGGCGACCGGGCCATGGCCCTGGCCAGCAAGGGTGATGAGGATGGTGGTACGAGGAGAATGGCCAGAGAGGCACTGCGATGATGTGTGGCGGGTCTGGCCCTGGCTGGGCCCGGCGGAGTTTGGTCGAAGGGTCGGGAGTCGGTAGGTGGATGATGGGTTGGTCGACAGCTTTCGATATGGTCGATACCCCTAACCTTGGTTGATCACTTGCACACTTGCTCTTAGATTTGGTAGATGACCCTTTTTCTCTGGTAGGTGATTCTTCCCCCTGGTAGATTGGTCATTGGTAGATACCTCTTCTTAACCCTGGGAAGGTAGATGTAGTTGTAGTTGGCAATATTCTCTCGTATAAGCCACGTGTGGGTAGACGGGGTTATCAGGTATGGCGAACGGGGTGTTTAATGTTGTATAGTGTGTGTGAGTGAAGCCCAGTGTGGAGTGGAAGGTGGTAGGATGAAGGGAAGGTGGTGGTAGTGGTGCTGTTCACCCGTGCAGAGAGAGAGAGAGAGAGAGAGAGAGAGAGAGAGAGAGAGAGAGAGAGAGAGAGAGAGAGAGCTGGCCTAAGGCAGGGAGAGTATGGTAGGTTGGGCAGTCGTAGACTGGGGTAGAGCAGCGTGAGGTAGGTGAGGTGGAGGTGGAGGGAGAGGTGGGGGAAGCGAGCAACAAAGGGGGTGTTGTAGTGGACTTGTAGAGATATTGATCATACGGGAGGGGGAGAGGAGGGAGGGGGTGTGTGAAGGGGGGGAAAGAGGGGAGGGGAGGGGGTGTGTGAAGGGGGGAAAGAGGGGAGGAGGGGGTGTGTGAAGGGGGGGAAAGAGGGGAGGAGGGGGTGTATGAAGGGGGAGAAAGAGGGGTGGGCGAATCCTTAGGGGGGTTGACCCTATCCCCAGGCTCTGCCTATCTTGCCTTAGTGTAGAAGGTAAGAGAAGCAGTTAGTTACTTGTCTCCTCTGTAAAGTGGTTCCTTACACACACACACACACACACACACACACACACACACACACACACACACACACACACACACACACTGCCTAGTGGACAGGCCTACGCCATCCGACGCATACACACACGTACACACGTACACGTGCTCTACATGTGCACCAGCACTGTCTGTGCTGGTCACGGAGCCATGACGCCACGACCCGTGACCATGACGCCACGACCCGTGACCATGACGCCACGACTCGTGACCATGACGCCGACGACTCGTGACCATGACGCCACGACCCTTGACCACGACGCTACGACCCTTGACCACGACGCTACGACCCTTGACCATGACGCCGAGACCTGTGACCATGACGCCACGACCCGTGACCATGACGCCACGACCCGTGACCATGACGCCAAGACCCGTGACCATGACGCCACGACCCGTGACCATGACGCCACGACCCGTGACCATGACGCCGAGACCCGTGACCATGACGCCAAGACCCGTGACCATGACGCCAAGACCCGTGACCATGACGCCAAGACCCGTGACCATGACGCCACGACCCGTGACCATGACGCCACGACCCGTGACCATGACGCCACGACCCTTGACCACGACGCTACGACCCTTGACCATGACGCCACGACCCGTGAACATGGCGCCACGACCCGTGACCATGACGCCACGACCCATGAACATGGCGCCACGACCCGTGACCATGACGCCACGACCCGTGACCATGACGTTACGACCCGTGACCATGACGCCACGACCCGTGACCATGACGTTACGACCCGTGACCACGACGCCACGACCAGTGACCACGACGTTACGACCCTTGACCACGACGTTACGACCCTTGACCAAGACGCTACTACCCTTGACCACGACGTTACGACCCTTGACCACGACGCTACGACCCTTGACCACGACGTTACGACCCTTGACCAAGACGCTACGACCCTTGGGTATAATGGCCTGGCCTCTGATCTGAACCTTTTTCTAAGGGGATAAAAGAGAAGGGTTTGTCAGGGAAGGTAAACAGGAAGAAGGAGACACATGGTACATGTAGGGTTATTGATGTGCGTTGAGTGGGTTACGGGAGAGGGATTTTTTGATGCCTTCTTTGTTTACCCCCGCCAGTCTAGGTGTGTGTGTGTGTGTGTGGATAACGGGAGCTTCTCTCATGGGTTCTGAGGCTCCGTTGGAACCATGTTTGTGGTGTTGCTGAGGATCGTAGGTATTGTGCAGGGCAAGTGTGTGTGTACATGAGGGAGGCTGGCTACCCTGGTTATATATGTTCGTGGTGGCCATGTCTGTTTCCCCCAGCCATGACAGGACCCACGACGCAGCACATGAACGAACACTACTACCAGGAACCACCACCCGCATTGGCTCATTATTACCTAGTGTTTGAAAGCACCACCCCCATTGGTTGCTAGCTTGCCTGTGTTTGAAAGCACCACCTCCATTGGTTGTCAACTTGCCTGTGTTTGAAAGCACCACCCCTATTGGTTGCTAGCTTGCCTGTGTTTGAAAGCACCATCCTGTTGGTTGCTAACTTGCCTGTGTTTGAAAGCACCACATCCATTGGTTGTCAACTTGCCTATGTTTGAAAGCACCGCTCCCATTGGTTTCTAACTTGCCTGTGTTTGAAGGCACCATCTCCATTGGTTACTTACGAGTCAGTGTCTAGAAGCATTTCCATTATGGGACTTATGTACACAATGTAAACATCCAGACACACACAGGCTACACTCTATAACTATTTAGCAGTTCAGATTTACCCTCTGATATTAAGATGACTCTCGGTTAGATAGTAAATCACTTAACTAAATGCATATTTATTTATTTTTTTTACGAAAGAAGTCATAGAACTGATGCAATGGTATCTTATTGTTGCTTTTTTTTATCCTAAGATGGTCTATGATAGTAGTTGACCAAGGTTGGAAATCGTCACACAAGATGACTTGAACATCTTGTTTTCCGCAACAGGAGTTAGCTTAGTTATTGATGATGATTGCCCTCTCGCCTGATCATTTGTATACTTCCCAAGTGTGAGATAAAGGAGTATATTACCTCACCTGGCGTTGTGGGCGCTAGGAATAAGTGTGTGTGTGTGTGTTGAGCCATGAGGGAGGGAGCAGATCCAGTGTGTGCGTGTGTCATGGTTAGATCATGTCAGGCGCAAGATAATATGACATGTAGATGACTTGTTTCTGATCACTCGCTTTCAGGAAGAGATCAAGTAGATTCGTTGTTGACACAAGCCATAAAGACCAATTATCGAACAGCATTTAGGGGAGGATGAACGGCTGGGTTGACTGTGGACCGGCTGCCACGACTGTGTTGCATACCCACGCGGGCACGACCTCGGGCAGCCCCCTGAAGGCGTCACGTTCAGCGAGACGTGACGACGCCACACCACAGAGCCCCACGTTGGTGTAATGCTCTGTGGTCAAGTACATGGTGACGCATGGGAGATGGTGACGCAGTGGAGATGGTGACGCAGTGGAGATGGTGACGCAGGGGAGATGGTGACGCAGGGGAGATGAAACTATGCGTCCTATTTTGACTCCATTATTTCGTCAGTGGGATTAATATGATCATGGTCGTTGTTGTAAAGTAGCGAGAGCTGCTGGTGTTTACATGTTGTTGCCTCTCTTCTCTCGTGTTTGGCTCCTGCTACACTGGGCGCCTTCCTGCTGTTGCTGGTGGCCTGGATGCTGTACGGCTAGGTCATCCACCACCCTACCCTCCAACCCTCCCTCCTACTGCCGTCACCCGAGGTCAAGTTTGATAAAAGTACACATGATGGTTCCACGTGTACGTGCATGACATGTGTACGTGGGTGTATGTCCACAGTAGAGGTGTGTGTGTGTGTGTGTGTGTGTGTGTGTGTGTGTGTGTGTGAGGGCGGGTGGCCATCATCAGTTCCAGTAGTCAGTGCGCCGCGGGGTCCAGGAACCAAGTGGCAGTCATTACACTGCCACTTTGGACGGTAGGGCGGCTGGCCCCTTTGTCTGGCCGTCGTCACCGCCTGCCTGCATCACGATGATGCTCCTCCTGCCGGTGGCGCCCGCGTTCCGTGCTACTGCCGGGAGGGGGTGTGTGATACCCACACGCCGCCACTGGTGCTGCTGCCGACGCGGCTCCGTACTGCCGCTGCTGCTGGTGGTGATGATGACGTCACTCCTGCAGGTGCGTGGTGCGAGGGATAATGTTAACACCTCTCTCTCTCTCTCTCTCTCTCTCTCTCTCTCTCTCTCTCTCTCTCTCTCTCTCTCTCTCTCTCTCTCGTAGAGAACTCGTCCCCTCCCGTTCCCCTGTGGTTGTGGAGGATCCATTGATTTCCTCACCGGTCTTTCCACTGCAAGACTCTGGTCGTCCGCCGCCGCCGAAGACGTGTGGTGTAGACTAAACAGGACATGTTAAGTCGGTAGTGTGGGCAAGGTGGTGCTGGTGGTACTACGAAGCCCGCTGTACACAGGCAGGCCCCAGGGAACACCTGCATGCGTCCTGCTGAGGTGGTCGTCTTCCCTTAGCTTAGCCGAGACGACCGCCTGCTGGTGGGGTGGTGGGTTGGTGCCTCTCTCTCTCCACCACTAACACAGCCACAGGTCCCGCTCCGGGTTTCAAGGTCAGACGCAATGGTTATGAGGGTAATTTGGGAAGTGTGAAGACCGTGAATGTTGCCTGTTATGTGGATTATGGCGAGGGCTTGAAGGGTGAGGGAGAAAGGGGTCGTGTTTGATTGGATCGAACCTGTAAAATACATCAGCTGAGCCGTGCTGTGAGAGAGGGGGGGAAACGGATGAACCTCACATGGCGGGTTCTGTGTACATTACAGCTAGGGTTGAAGCTGCCATTGCATTCTGAAGTTGGGTTTTCTTCATAATCTGTGTGGAAAACCTAACCGGGGGGTATTGAGCGACTGTGTTTATTTTTTTGGTTGTAACTTAAGATATCGTAAGTGTGCTTCCTGCGCCGTGGTGGCCGACAGTGTTGGTTGGCTTGGTCTAACGTTTGAGCGACAAGCTGTGTTGATTCCAGTATATTAGTTAACTCGTTGTGTCGAAATCGTCCCCGGGCGTGAGTGAGGGAGGTGACGTGGCGGCGCGGGAACCGTGGCTGAACTGGGGTAGTACAGGGGCGAGTTGTCTGGTTCCCTCCTGACGCAGGTGATGTCGGGTGTTGGCAGGTGTGTGTGTGTGTGTGTGTGTGTGTGTGTGTGTGTGTGTGACCTCACGCTGGAAATAGCATAGCCTGCCGAGGTACTTCAACTGCTGCTGGTGAAGAAGGGCGAACCCCCACGACCCCGTTTACCGTGAGGGCGACATCCATCGGGAAACATCAGTGATGTCACATGTGTTCGGTTGGGGGGGCTTTGATGTGTATCAGGACACACCTGACCCCCCGAGCGAGCGCTGCCAGATAACCTCGTTGTGTGCGACCCACATGCGGAAGCCCTCAACACAGGGAGATAAGTTGATCCCGTTTTCCAAACCACAGTGAGTAGCGAGACGTGTGCCATCCTGTGCGAGTCTTGTATAGGAAATGAGAAGTCAGGGTGAGTTGAGGGTGTGGTCCCGTGGTGGCGTCCTGTTCCATGGCTGGCCGTGCACTGTCTCTACCACTATCACGTCATGTACAGAACGTTCCTGGGTAACAGGAACAGGCAAATCGGAGCGAGGATTTGCCTGTTACGTGTATTCGATAATTGTCAATTCTACAGCTTGGTAAATAATTAATTACATTAACGTGCTTGGAACTCCATATGTCGAATGTGGTCATAGATTAACCTTGAATAAAAATCTCATGAAGATATGACATATATGTTGTTTTAAATGTTACATTATTATATTTCATTCATCTGTTTTTGAGATAATTTCAAGAACGTGTACATATTTAAGACTGGGTCAGCTGCCGCCCAGGATGTGAAACCAACTGCCAACTGTGGTATGTCCTTATTGGCCGACGTAGTAGTGTTAATAACATGTTCAGTGTGGTAAGTACCAACAACCACACAACCAAGTTTATAGACGTGGTTCCATGTAATAACAGAAGCACACACACCAGTGGCCTATGATTATGCCGCTCCTGTAAAACTGTTTTTCTTCAGGTCACTATAGACATTATGGATTTCTTCTAGTCACTATAGACATTATGGATTTCTTCAGGTCACTGTAAATATTATTGATTTCTTCTATATAGACATAATGGATTTCTTCGTCATTATAGACATTATGGAGTTCTTCATTATAGACATAATGGATTTCTTCGAGTCATTATAGACATTATGGATTTCATTATAGACATGATGGATTTCTTCAAGTCATTATAGACATTATGGATTTCATTATAGACATAATGGATTTCTTCGATTCATTATAGACATGATGGATTTCTTCAAGTCATTATAGACATTATGAATTTCTTCATTATAGACATTATGGATTTCTTCATTATAGACATTATGGATTTCTTCGAGTCATTTTAGACATTATGGATTTCTTCATATCATGATAGACATTATGGATTTCCTTAAGCCACAATAGACATGGATTTCTTCACGACATTATAGACATTATGGATTTCTTTGTTATTTGGTCAGGAGGGCGTGGCAACGGCAGGGCAAGGGGAAAGAGGAGGGAGGTGGTCAATCCATTCGGCGGGACCCATTACAAGTCTGATGTGATGGTGGTGTGAGGAGGTAGCGACGTTGCTGTGAGCACTCTGCTCCTGGGCTGGGCACGACAGGCACTCGAGAAAGTTGAAGTTTACAGTCGTCCAGATGTGAATCAAATTACAGAGATGGGCTGAGGGCCCACAGGTGTTCGATAGATAGATGGGAGATTGGTCAGCACCCCATCTATCTATCTACATTATATATATATATATATATATATATATATATATATATATATATATATATATATATATACATACGAATAAAGTGCATATGAACGCGCACCTTCATAGAACATACAAACCTCCAACAGCCAGGATCGAACCCAAATATATATTGGAGAGTATTGTGATATATGGGTCAGATTATAGTGGAGGGGTGGAGGTCTTCGTGCATTCAGAAGCTGGTGAGACACGAGCGTGTGACCTGGTGGTTGGGTCATCACCCGCACGTGTGCACGGGCTACACCCCCGCGCGTCCGTGGCGGGGGGGTCGGCCCGGGTCTGTAGTGGCGTTTGTTGTCCTGCTTGACTGGTGGTGGTGGGGCAGTGGTCGTGTGTGTGTGTGTGTGTGTGTGTGTATGGGTATGAATGAGCTCACGCGCCCCCGTGAAGTGGGTGATCTTGAGGTAGGCTGTGGCTGGCACGTGTGGCCTGCTGGGTGCCTTTTCCCCTCCCCAGCTCACCCTCCCGACACACACACACACACACACAGAGGAGGCCATTAACCTTAAACCCTGGCTCCCATTTTCTCTCCGTCTTGTTGTCTGATTCCTGCTTCCTGTATCCTACCTCAATCACCCGCAGGTAAACTCCCTGTTCCACCAGCCTGTTATTCCCTGCAGGGTGTTGTGCCCGCGTGCACTCCTTCCTTGCCGGGTGGAGGCAGAGTCTGGTGCATAAGGTGGGTCTGTCCTTCGTAAGGGGTTGACCCTTCCACCACTGTGCGGCGGGGTGGTGGGTTTCTTGGTACTTCCCCACCTGAAATTCTGCATACGTATATATCCCCTCCTTCTCTCTCTCTCTCTCTCTCTCTCTCTCTCTCTCTCTCTCTCTCTCTCTCTCTCTCTCTCTCTCTCTCATGCCTGCAGCGTATTTATGACCTCTGATTCTACGATTATAATTTATTGGGTTTTTTTTTATTTATTTTTTTTAGCTAAATGATTAGACTATCCTGTGGCCCACTGTGGCCCTAGATCTTAGCACAGCGCGCCCCCTACATATGTGGCACAGCGTGCCCCTTACATCTGTGGCCCAGCCTGCCCCCTACATCTGTGGCCCAGCCTGCCCCCTACATCTGTGACCCAGCCTGCCCCCTACATCTGTGGCCCAGCCTGCCCCCTACATCTGTGGCCCAGCCTGCCCCCTACATCTGTGGCAGTGTGGCCTTCCTGCCCCTCCCCGATCCCCACACGACACTCCCTCCCTGATCAGCCTCTTGTGTTCTCTCGTCCACGCAGTATAATTCTTCATGTTGCCTGCGTCAGTCAGACACGATTACAAGTCTTATCTTTGTCTTGCCCCCTTTGATTATCTTTCTCGTCTCCCTCGGTGTCTCCTCTCCCGCCGCTCGCAAGCCCTTGCGTCAGAGGTCACTCTGCCTCACACCGGCCCAGTCTTTCCTCGCAGTCTTACCTAACCTTCCAGATGACATTTCCGCATCAGGTCTTCCTCCATCACCACCACCACCACCAACCACCTTTGCCACCCGACTCTCCCCTGCTGCTGACTTTCCCTATCAATATGTGGTAACTTAGGTGGTGTCGGGACACTTAGTGTGTGTGTGTGTTTTGGTGGTGTCGGGACACTTAGTGTGTGTGTGTGTGTGTGTGTGTTTTGGTGGTGTCGGGACACTTAGTGTGTGTGTGTGTGTGTGTGTTTTGGTGGTGTCGGGACACTTAGTGTGTGTGTGTGTGTGTGTTTTGGTGGTGTCGGGACACTTAGTGTGTGTGTGTGTGTGTGTGTGTTTTGGTGGTGTCGGGACACTTAGTGTGTGTGTGTGTGTGTGTGTGTGTGTGTGTGTGTGTGTGTGTGTGTGTGTGTGTGTGTGTATGTTTCTCTCTTTGCCTTCGTCATTTCTTAAGAGTAGTGTGTTGGGAGCGGTGAAGCTTTGCTTCGTGTTAATTAGACCTGATGTACAGGTCAGCTCTTCTTGTGTTGTCTGATGCCTGTCGTGTGTGTGTGTGTGTGTGTGTGTGTGTGTGTGTGTGTGTGTGTCTCCTGCTGGGATGAGCCGTGAGTTCAGTCTTGACCGCCGCTGTCACTGTGGTTACGTGTGTGTTGTGCTGCCAGCCAGGGTGTCATCTGGCCACACTCAGCTGGCTCTCTGTTGACGTTCCTTGCTCGTCCTGCACCACGGGGGATACCTAACACCCTCCCATCATCACAATGTATGACTCTAAATATATGCCAGAGGGTATATATATATATATATATATATATATATATATATATATATATATATATATATATATATATATATATATATATATTCGCCATTTCCCCGCATGAGTGATGTAGCGTTAAGAACAGAGGAATGAGCCTTTGAGGGAATATCCTCACTTGAATATATATATATATATATATATATATATATATATATATATATATATATATATATATATATATATATATATATATATATATGTGTGTGTGTGTGTGTGTTTGCTACAAACACACACACACACACACACACACACACGTATTCATGGATATGTTGACAGCCACAAGGAATATGAGACACGAACTTTCTAACGCTTTCGTGATGATTCATCTTTTAATGAATACCGTATACCATGTTGCTTCACTTTCCTTCTTCTAGAACTATTACTTTGATTTTTGCGCCCGAGAGCTGGCTGCTTGTGTGCCCCCCCACCGCCAGCTAGGCCATGTGATACTAGGCAAGCTGCTGCGTCACATGTGGCGCCGTGGGCCGACCAAAGATGTGCGTCTTCTTGATAACTGTTTCTTTCCCTACACCTCGAAGCTTTGGAACTCCCTACTTTCTCATGTATTTTCCTACATCTATGGCATGGCGCATTTTAAGACAGGTTTTTCATTTCGTATGTGTGTGTGTGTGTGTGTGTGTGTGTGTATATATATATATATATATTGGAAAGGATCACAATTTTGCGCGTGATCAAGTATATTCCTTTGAGTCTACGGGGAAAATGAAATACGATAAGTGTTTCATTTTCCCCGTGGACTCATAGGAATATATATATATATATATATATATATATATATATATATATATATATATATATATATATATATATATATATGAAGTGATCTCGGTAAAATACCGGATAACTCTCTCTCTCCGTCTTGGCTGTGGTTTGTTTACATCAGACTGCAAGTGTTGATATGGGCAGACGATGCCGTTGTTCGCCCCCTTCTCGACGCTCTTTCGCAAAATCAGAAGAGATAGATTTGTGTCTATCTAGCTGTCTGTCGGTCTGTCTGTCGGTCTGTGGGAGTGTGTGGTGTGATAGGTATTAATTATGTGTTACGTCGTTTATATTTACCATGACTTTCCTCTTATGTGTGTACGCACACACACACACACACACACCATCCAAACCCGTATGTGTGACTCCTATGCGTATGTTGCAAGGAGGGGGGGGGGGTTTACGCATGGCGTGCGCGCGTACGTGCTCCTTGAGATACGCAGTTATATGGTGGGGGGTCACAAGGTACGCAGCGCGAAGCCTACTGAGCACGCGAGTTGCGGATCCATACACGAGCGACCACATTTCTGGCGCACAGGCTGAGGGGTGTCGTAGTAGTAGCCCTCACCCCACACGAGCGAACACATTTCTGGCGCACAGGCTGAGGGGTGTCGTAGTAGCAGCCTTCACCCCACACGAGCGAACACATTTCTGGCGCACAGGCTGAGGGGTGTCGTAGTAGTCGCCCTCACCCACACGAGCGAACACATTTCTGGCGCACAGGCTGAGGGTGTCGTAGTAGCAGCCTTCACCCCACACGAGCGAACACATTTCTGGCGCACAGGCTGAGGGTGTCGTAGTAGCAGCCTTCACCCGCACGAGCGAACACATTTCTGGCGAACAGACTAAGGTTGTTGTCGTAATGCCGTCGTGTAAACTTAAAGTAATGATTGTACTTGAGGACAAACTCTAGGTGTACACCGATGTAATTCTCGCCTCGCCATAAGGCAAACAAAACCAGTTTTCTCTTGTTCCAAATATTAGTGAGAATCCTTACAGAACGCGAGGCCTACGTTCCCGTTTTCCACGCCTCCCGCCATCATGTTGTCATGGCAAGCCTAAATGGCCCATTTCCTCGCCCGGGAGTAGCCGCCCCCTACCCGAGCCGAGCTTAAATTAATAATGGTGGGCCTCCCCTGGCTGCGTGACCCCGAGCTTGCGCAGTACATATCGCCAGCCTCGTCCTCCCTGCTCATGTCGGCACCTCAGACTAACTTAACGTAATCTGACCTAATTTTTTTTTTTTTCATATTTTGCCAACTAACGTAATACAACTTAGATTACCCACCTAACGTAAGCCCACCTAACGTAAACCCACCTGACGTAACGCAACGTAAGCCACTGTAACCTGTATATTTACCCACCGAACGTAACTTGCCCTAAACCACTAACCTACATTTATCCACCAAATGTAACCTTGTCTAAGCCACTGTAACCTACATTTACCCATCTAACGTAACCTAAGCCACTGTAACCTACATTTACCCACCTAACGTAACCTAAGCCACTGTAACCTACATTTACCCACCTAACGTAACCTAAGCCACTGTAACCTACATTTACCCACCTAACGTAACCTAAGCCACTGTAACCTACATTTACCCACCTAACTTAACCTAAGCCACTGTAACCTACATTTACCACATAACGTAACCTAAGCCTACAGTGTAACCTACATTTACCACCTAACTTAACCTAAGCCTACAGTGTAACCTACATTTACCACCTAACTTAACCTAAGCCTACAGTGTAACCTACATTTACCACCTAACCTAACCTAAGCCACTGTAACGTACATTTACCATATAACGTAACCTAAGCCTACAGTGTAACCTACATTTACCACATAACGTAACCTAAGCCTACAGTGTAACCTACATTTACCCACCTAACGTAACCTAAGCCTACAGTGTAACCTACATTTACCCACCTAACGTAACCTAAGCCTACAGTGTAACCTACATTTACCCACCTAACGTAACCTAAGCCTACAGTGTAACCTACATTTACCCACCTAACGTAACCTAAGCCTACAGTGTAACCTACATTTACCACCTAACTTAACCTAAGCCACTGTAACCTACATTTACCATATAACGTAACCTAAGCCTACAGTGTAACCTACATTTACCCACCTAACGTAACCTAAGCCTACAGTGTAACCTACATTTACCCACCTAACGTAACCTAAGCCTACAGTGTAACCTACATTTACCCACCTAACGTAACCTAAGCCTACAGTGTAACCTACATTTACCACCTAACGTAACCTAAGCCTACAGTGTAACCTACATTTACCATATAACGTAACCTAAGCCTACAGTGTAACCTACATTTACCACATAACGTAACCTAAGCCTACAGTGTAACCTACATTTACCCACCTAACGTAACCTAAGCCTACAGTGTAACCTACATTTACCCACCTAACGTAACCTAAGCCTACAGTGTAACCTACATTTACCCACCTAACGTAACCTAAGCCTACAGTGTAACCTACATTTACCCACCTAACGTAACCTAAGCCTACAGTGTAACCTACATTTACCCACCTAACGTAACCTAAGCCTACAGTGTAACCTACATTTACCACCTAACTTAACCTAAGCCACTGTAACCTACATTTACCACCTAACGTAACCTAAGCCTACAGTGTAACCTACATTTACCCACCTAACGTAACCTAAGCCTACAGTGTAACCTACATTTACCCACCTAACGTAACCTAAGCCTACAGTGTAACCTACATTTACCCACTTAACGTAACCTAAGCCTACAGTGTAACCTACATTTACCCACCTAACGTAACCTAAGCCTACAGTGTAACCTACATTTACCCACCTAACGTAACCTAAGCCTACAGTGTAACCTACATTTACCCACTTAACGTAACCTAAGCCTACAGTGTAACCTACATTTACCCACTTAACGTAACCTAAGCCTACAGTGTAACCTACATTTACCCACCTAACGAACGTAACCTCCTTTCGGCTTATTGCCAGAAGTCTCCTTTTTTTTCTCTCTCTCTCATTGCGTGGCACTTGCCACCGCTCTCGTGATTGCTATTTTATTCCTCGCTCCTCTTCCACCTCCCTCTCTCTCTCTCTGTAGATCCCGTCCACACCTCCCTCCTCCCTCTCTCCGCGACCCCACCCCACCGACCTTTAAAGACCGTTACCTCCCACTCCCCCATCCCCAGCGTAACCTCCCTCCCTCCCTCACTCACTGTGTACCATTTCCACACCACCTTGGCCAAGGCAACTACTTAACCTCATATTGTAAGCTCGAACTATGTTTAATTTTTTTTCTATCTTTTTTTGTTTTTGCCACCAAGGCAAGGTGGGTGTCTAGCCTTCAACTAGAAGTGTTTTTCATGGCGTATAGGAGCACGTTAGTGCAATGTATAGGTACAAGATAACAGGGCTTTCCAGTTGAAGAATGTGTACGTCTTTCTGGCCCCTGTCACGCTTTGATTGGTGAGTTGGTGATCTTTTCCCCAATCACAAGACAGCCTCGTTAGGACCCAGTGGCCTTGTTACTGTCCATATTCCTTTGTAAGAGCATTATAAGGCCATGGTTTCCGTAGGCTAGTGAGGTAAGGTAAGGTAATGGGGGAGGCGAATGTAGTTAGGGCTAAGGGTTTGAAAGCCTAGCCAAGACGCTCTCCTCCCGCCCGCTGAGCCAACGGTTGTGATAGATAGTCAGGGAAGATAGGCCGCGACACTTGCTATCTACTATATTAACGTGTAGCGAAGTTTATGTTTACACTCGTAGACCTGGTGGAGGGAGGTGTGGTGGTAACTGCGTAATTATGCCTTGATTTATTCATACGCGCGCGCGCGTGTGTGTGTGTGTGTGTGTGTGTGTGTGTGTGTGTGTGTGATTACCTAAATGTGATTGATTGTATGTATGCACACGGGGAGGGTGTATCACTCGTGGGGTCAGTCCGAAACGTTTGAGCACACGGCGGTACGACCTTTGAGAGCGATCGTAGGATCTTTGAGCACGGCGGTGCGACCCTTGAGCACGGCGGTTCGACCCTTGAGCACGGCGGTACGACCCGTGAGCACGGCGTTACGACCCTTGAGCTCGGCGGTACGACCCTTGAGCACGGCGGTACGACCCTTGAGCACGGAGGTACGACCCTTGAGCACGGAGGTACGACCCTTGGGCACGGCGATACGACCCTCGAGCACGGCGGTACGACCCTTGAGCACGGAGGTAATACCTGTGAATACGATGTTACGACCCTTTGGCATGATGGCTCCAGTCTGTCCATGCGTCAGACGCGTACAGTATGGGTTATTATGATCCACATAAAGACGCACTAGTTTTTACACGCAATTTTTTTTTTCATCTTTTTTTGTACAGGGAAGGGGAACGCCTCTGTTGATCACATGACGCGCGCGCGCTCGTTGTGTGTGTGTGTGTGTGTGTGTGGTGGGCAGATCAAGGTAATATGCTCACTCTGGCACTTTATTATGTACAGGTGAACGGAAGGCGCCACCTTACTTAGCTCAGAGTAATAATTTTCGTGTGTGTGTGTGTGTGTGTGTGTGTGTTGTGTGTGTGTGTGTGTGTGTAGTCAACGTATGAGAGTGTGGTCGTGGGTGAATGATGTGGTGGTCTGGTGTAGAACAAAGATATGATTGTGAATCATCCAGACTAGACTGTGAGGGAGGAGGGGGTGATCGCGAGGGGTGGACCTGAGATGGATAATATCTATTATTTATAGCTTTTTTTTAGATGTTGCTATTTATAGCGCTTTATAGCCAAACTCACTCTGGAAACAGAAAGACAGACGCTGAGCTTTTTTGTCTGTTCCTCAAGACGTCTTCAGGGCGACTGTAGATGTGTCTTTGAGCAACAGTCGAAGCCTAGCGTCTCTGTCTGTCTGTCTGTTTCGTGTGGGTTCGCTGGGAGATACCATTGTGGTTGTTTTCGTAGCACTTTGGATGTGTATTATTTGTATCACTTCAGATATGATGTATTATTTCCTTTTATCACTAAAGATATAATGTTTCTTGCTCGTGAGGTTTTGTTTATTGTTTTCATGACTTAAAGGTATTATGTATTATTTTAAAGCGATTTATTCATTCATGATACATTGATATGTATTGTTATTATTAATTATTTTTTTCTTTTTTTTTAGGTAAGTGGCCATTTGTGAGTCGTGTGGAGCAGATGAGGAGGTAAGAACACTCGTGCCTTTGTGATGGTGGGAGTCAGTGGCCGGGGTGGGGTTGGGTGGTGTGGGGGTAGCCAGCCAGCAAGGCAGCCAACGTCCATTCCCCACCTCCCAACCCCACCCACGCCCTCTGGCGATGGTTTTGCAAAAGCTCTTTGGTATGTTGTTGGTGAGGGGGGGTTTTCTGGGTTAGATTGTGTGTGGGGGATATTTTGTGCTCTGTGAGGTCCTGGCTGGCTGGCTGGCTGGCTGGTGTGTGTGTGTGAGGCCAAGATCACGTGAGGTGAGTGTCCTGCCCAGCCCAGCCCCGCCCTAGTGGCAGATTCCCCCCTCCCTCGGCCGCAGCCAGGCTTCGTGTCACCCCGCGGGGGTGAACGACCGTCCTTGCAGAACCACCCGCCACCGCCACCAGCAGCAGCAGCAGCAACGTCCCCATCTTCTATATGCAGTCACTCCAGCAGCAGCCCGAGCAGCCCGGCCAATCATCAGCATCACCGCCACCACCCGAGTCTGCTCACCATTCTCTCTCTCTCTCTCTCTCTCTCTCTCTCTCTCTCTCTCTCTCTCTCTCTCTCTCTCTCTCTCTCTCTCTCTCTTTATCATGAAGCTGTTCGCCTGCACCCACTCCTCACTGTCTGGCCGTATGTCCTCGTCCCCCAATCGCTGTCCGTCTGCGCTCGTCCCTCACTCTCCATCTCAGTAGCTCTCGCGTTTCCTTCCCTGTGTCCATCCCAGCATCACCCAGCCTCCATCCCTGTGTCCATCCCAGCATCACCCATCCCAGCATCACCCAGCCTCCTTCACTGTTCCATCCCAGCACCACCCAGTCTCCTTCACTGTTCCATCCCAGCATCGCCCAGCCTCCATCCCTGTGTCCATCCCAGCATCACCCAGCCTCATTCCATGTGTCCATCCCAGCATCACCCAGCCTCCTTCACTGTTCCATCCCAGCATCACCCAGCCTCCATCCCTGTGTCCATCCCAGCATCACCCAGCCTCCTTCACTGTTCCATCCCAGCATCACCCAGCCTCCTTCACTGTTCCATCCCAGCATCACCCAGCCTCCTTCACTGTTCCATCCCAGCATCACCCAGCCTCCTTCACTGTTCCATCCCAGCATCACCCAGCCTCCTTCACTGTTCAATCCCAGCATCACCCAGCCTCCATCATTGTCCATCCCATCGCCTGGCCCTAGCCATCATCTGCCTTCATATTGAGCAGTGGCGGTACGAACCCCTGATTTCCATCATCTCCCTCTCTCTCTCTCTCTCTCTCTCTCTCTCTCTCTCTCTCTCTCTCTCTCTCTCTCTCTCTCTCTCCCTCCTTCCCTCCACACAGCATCTTCACGCGGTATCTATCGTGGTGCACGTGAGGAGAAGGAGATGACGACTCAGCATAATACACTTTGCAAGACAAGAGTTGTGTCAGGGTGCGGGAGCTGTGTCAGTACCTTCTATATCTCTTGGCTAGACACGGTAACACTTTGGTGATATATCAGAGTCATCATTAGATATGCCTCATTGAAGTAGATATTATAACATGATCAAGTGTCGTAATCACGAGAGCTATTTGCTCTTTCTCGTTTTCAGAATTCGGCCTCCTCACCCCACCCCTTCCTCCCTCTCCCTCTCCGCCGAGGTTTACCGCCCCAGCTGTACTTAGATATCATTTCCAGTGGGCACTTTTCCTATGAAATTTCCATGGCAGTGTGTCTGCTGTACGGCAGTGTGTCTGCTGTACGGCAGTGTGTCTGCTGTACTGCAGTGTGTCTGCTGTACGGCAGTGTGTCTGCTGTACGGCAGTGTGTCTGCTGTACGGCAGTGTGTCTGCTGTACAGCAGTGTGTCTGCTGCACTGCAGTGTGTCAGCTGTACAACAGTGTGTCAGCTGTACGGCAGTGTGTCTGCTGTACGGCAGTGTGTCTGCTGTACGGCAGTGTGTCTGCTGTACGGCAGTGTGTCTGCTGTACGCAGTATGTCTGCTGTACGGCAGTGTGTCTGCTGTACGGCAGTATGTCTGCTGTACTGCAGTGTGTCTGCTGTACGCAGTGTGTCTGCTGTACGACAGTGTGTCTACTGTACGGCAGTGTGTCTGCTGTACTGCAGTGTGTCTGCTGTACGGCAGTGTGTCTGCTGTACGGTACGTGATGCTCCTGACGAGTGTTCGTTCCTCCTGCAGTACCTGTGGCCGAGTTTGAGGTGCTGGAGCTGTTTCTCCCTTCTATCCTGTCTCCCTGACTGATTACGATAATGCTAACCTTGTTATGGATCATTGGGTCTCCCGTTGTCTGTCCCTCCCATGCGCGGGCGTGCACGCCCGTGCATGCTGGCGTACACGCCCGTGCATGCTGGCGTGCACGCACAGGGAGGCGGATGGACGGTGGTGGGAAGGTGGACAGTGAGGGTCAGCTGTAGACGGGAGTGGAGACGGTTGTACCTCTGCCCCGTCTACAGTTAGCTCTCAGTGGCCACCTACCCTCCTGTCATCCAGTTACCTGTCATTTCCCCCGTCAGCGCCCTCACTGTACATCCACCTTCCTTACTATCAGCCAATTACCGTGCATCGCTTCTTGCCTCCTTCCAGGTGTTGTCTCTGGCCCCACGCCAGCCCCTGCCACGGAGGCCGCGGCTGGCGTCTCTCCCAGCCTGAGTAATAAGTAATGTGGGCGTGGTGCGTGGGAGGAAGGAGGGAGGAGGAGGAGGAGGAGGTAGAGTGTGCGTGGGGAGTGCGTAATGTGGGAGCATAGCGTGCCAGGCTCCTCTCACGAACGCCACACTGCTGTCACTCGCCTCCCTCCTTTCCAACCCCAGGCTGCCACACCACACTCCAAACCCCCCCACACCGCATCCCAGCCCACTCCAGCTAACCTCCCCACCTCCCTTTCCCCTCCCAGCGCTGGTTACAGAGGCGTGGGTAAGGGTGTCAAGCAGGTGGGGGGAAAGTAAAGTGTACCGGAGGCTAGAGTCACGCTACTATTGTGGGGCCTGGCCCGGCCGGTGAGGAGATGGGCCACGATAAACTGGAGCGATCGTGGCGGTGATCGGCGGCGGGTGGCCATGATGGTGAGGAGGTGGGTGCTGGCTGGTCGGCACTAACTCCTCCTGTAGGGCCGGCCACTGATCCTCGGCCGGGCCAGGGGAGGCAAGGGAGGGTCCTCATGCCTCGGGGAGGGGACTGTAGAGAGGAGGGGGGACCGGACTCCTCCGGTGAACGGGCGTTGCGGAGGGACTGACCTAGCTAGCGCCTGCTGCCGGAGCCTGCTGGAGGAGTTACAGGTCTGAGGGCCACACGAAAGTCTCATGACACACGTGGGAAAAACCCCCAGCCACTTCTCATGCATGGCGGAGAACAACATTACTTTGAGCTTCAGATATGAAAAGAAAAATATTTTTTTTGTGTGTCTGTAAAAGTCGAGAGGATTTCATTGAGCTGTACAAGGAAATTAGAGGTTTAGAATAGCGGGTTCGTACTAGTTAGGGCAGAAAGGTGATTGTGGCAAGACTATATATATATATATATATATATATATATATATATATATATATATATATATGTATATGGTGTATTAGTAATAAACATGGCCAGTTTTCCCCGGGAAGATAATGTTACTCATTTGGAAGTAGAGAACCTGTGGTGTTAAGGGACTGAGGGAACTTTAGGTGTATAGAAGAGGGAGAACCTGGACTTTTAAGAGGTAAAGGATAAGGTTGGTTTGGTGTCGGGAAAACAGTGAACTTAGGCTGTTAAGTAAAGCATGGAAGGAGGAGTGGACTTGAGGATGACGGAGGGCAAGACACGCGTTGGGTCTCTGAAGAGGAAGAAGTTACGGTCTCTTGAGCCGAAGGTGGCGCACACTGGACTGGGGAAAATACTTGTGGTTTCCAGGATGAAAAGAACATTATTTTTTTTTCTTGTTCTTGTTTTTTTTTCTGAGAAAGTGTACTTGTGGTGTGAGGGAGGGAGTTTGTTGATGTTGATGTCCGTTGTGTGGCGATTTAGGTGATGCCATGGTTATGGTGCACGTGGTTGTGTGGAGTAGTAGGTGACCGGGATGAGTGTGGAGTTGGGTTGTGGGGTCTGTTATTGGGTTAGTGTAGGTGGGTGTAGGGAAGGGGTTGTAGGGCCGGGTTAAGGTCCAAGTCCCACGTGTTTGGTTGGGATCAGTTCAGTGCGTTGTTGTGAGCGAGGGGTTGTGAGGTTGTAGCGGAGGTGTGGGGTTGGGGGTTTTCACAGTCTTGGTGTCATAGCTCAGGTCTCTGGGAGGCGTAGGGCGTGGAGGAGGAGTGTGGGCCTCCCGTCTTGTGGGCGGGTGTGAAGGGTTGGTTTTGAGCGGCCTGTAGACCCTCCCTTCGCGGACGGAGGAGAAGGTTATGGCCTGTGTGGCAAGTGGTTAGTGGAGAGGTTTCGGGGAGACACTACGGGCCTCCGGGAGTGGTAAGTGGGAGTAGTGGCATGGGGCCCTGGTAGTGGGTGGGGAGATAGTCCTCGGAGCAGTATATACTATGGTGGTGCGGGTTCAGAGGTGGGGAGGCTGGTTGGGGATGGTGATGGCGGCCAGGTTAACTTTCACTGAGACGGGAAGGGGGGGCCAAGGAACCACCTGAGCATAGCAGGTTTTAAATAGCCCATTGATACACCTGGTCCAGGTGAAGCCGTCTGATACACCTGGCCCAGATGAAGCCTTCTGATACACCTGGCCCAGATGAAGCCTTCTGATACACCTGGCCCAGAGGAAGCCTTCTGATACACCTGGCCCAGATGAAGCTTTCTGATACACCTGGCCCAGATGTAGCCTTCTGATACACCTGGCCCAGATGAAGCTTTCTGATACACCTGGCCCAGATGAAGCCTTCTGATACACCTGGTCCAGAGGAAGCCTTCTGATACACCTGGTCCAGAGGAAGCCTTCTGATACACCTGGCCCAGATGGTGCTGCCGTCTCTGGCACTTGACCCACTGAGCAGGTCGTAACGTCGTGCTCAAGGGTCGTATCATCGTGCTCAAGGGTCGTACCGTCGTGCTCAAGGGTCGTACCGTCGAGCGCAAGGGTCGTACCGTCGTGCTCGTGTCGTAACGTCATGCTCAAGGGTCGTAGCGTCTTGCCTACAGATCGTGTCGTTGTTGCTCAAAGGTCGTACCGTCGTGCTCAAGGATCGTGCCGCCGTGCTAAAGGGTCGTACCGTCGTGTTCACGGGATATCTTACCTCCCGTGTGCGCTCCCAGGGGCTCGCATCTCGCCCACTATATGCGGGTCAGCAGCAGCAGTACCCGCGCACCACCGTCGGGCCACCATGTACCGTGAACATGGCAGGCAAAAAGCTATTGGTATTGGCCACCAGACGGCCAGCACGCACCATGTTGTTGCAACCAGGATGACCAGTTAAGTTTGAAGACAAAAGAAGAAGAAAAAAGTGTGGAGAGCTTGGTGTGTGTGTGTGTGTGTTCCAGTTTGCGACAGGTCGGGCAGTGTGGGAGTCGGATGTTAACTCGTTATCCATCACGCTCTCTTACGATACCTCCAACCGCTGGCTAACGGCACACCTGCTGTGATCCCGCGTGTTGCGTCCCTCGCGCGCGCGGCATTCTCTCTCTCTCTCTCTCTCTCAAGTCCGCTTGTGTTCGGGTCTGTAACCTCACCCATGTTTCCCGGCATTCCTGTGTTGCATACATCATCGTTGTCAAGGTTTTCGGTGGGGAATGTGAAGGTGTGAGGTATTCCCGAGAGCTCTCTGAGAGGGTTGTGAGGTATATGAAGCTCCCAAGACCTTCACTTCGAGGAAACATTCTTCGTGTGTTTCCCTGGTGGACATGAGCGCTCGTCCGTATTGATAGCGCACAGTGATACTTGTGGGAGAGGGGGAGGTACATTGTACGGTGTGGTGGGTGTGGGGTGTCCCTCCTTGTAATGGTGTGTGTGTGTGTGTGTGTGGTACGTACATTATCGCACCACCAGGAGGCAGTAGACGGTCTGTTGTGTGTGTGTGAGGGTGAGAGAGGCAGAGTGAGGTATCCTCCCTCTCACACCGATGCTTCTCCTGTGTCGCCTCAGTTCCTGGTTTGGCCTCTCATTCCCCTCCCAGTCGAACGATGGCCGGACGAATGTCTGCTGAACTCCTTATTATTATCACCGGTTACGTTGGAATCCCCTCTTGGATGTCTGGGAATTGATGGGGTCATCCGCTGATGTGTGGGAACTGATGGGGTCATCAGCTGATGTCTGAGAAGTGATGGGGTCATCCGCTGATGTCTGGGAATTGATGGGGTCATCAGCTGATGTCTGGGAATTGATGGGGTCATCCGCTGATGTCTGGGAATTGATGGGGTCATCCACTGATGTCTGAGAATTGATGGGGTCATCCGCTGACGTCTGAGAATTGATGGGGTCATCCGCTGACGTCTGAGAATTGATGGGGTCATCCGCTGATGTCTGGGAATTGATGGGGTCATCCGCTGACGTCTGAGAATTGATGGGGTCATCAGCTGAAGACATGATCAGTACCGGTTGTGGTGTCGTGTGAGATTGATGACAGAGACGTGTAATGTGTGTTGTTCGCTGCTTAATTTATGAGCCAGAGGAACCGGAGGTGACGGGAGAGGGCCTTGGGGGGTAGCGCTCCCGGGGGCTACCCACAGTGTAAACAAGAGAAGTGATCTTGGTCAACCAACAGTTAATTTGTTGTGAACATTTGCTGTTGGCACAAGATACCGGCTCCCCAGCCATTTATGTCACATGTTGCACGAATTCATCTTTCTTTTCTTTCATACTATTCGCCATTTCCCGCATTAGCAAGGTAGCGTTAAGAACAGAGGACTGGGCCTCAGAGGGAATATCCTTACCTGGCCTCGTTCTCTGTTCTTTCTTTTGGAAAATTAAAAAAAAAAACGAGAGGGGAGGATTTCCAGCCCCTCCGCTCCCTCCCCTTTTAGTCGCCTTCTACGACACGCAGGGAATACGTGGGAAGTATTCTTTCTCCCCTATCCCCAGGGATAAGAATTCATATGTATATTTTCCTGGTCGTGGGTGTAGCAAGTACACTTCCCAAGTGTTTGTGTCTACGATGTAAGGCTGGGGTGTGTCTGTGGCCCAGCAGTCTCTTAAGAGAGCGAACCGCCGTCCGTCTTCATTGCACCATCCCGTCCCCTCGTTTTCTCTTCCGTTTCCAGACAGTTTCACTTTTTGCAATATTTTTTTTTTATTCATAGTTTCTTAATTGTTACCGCTTCCATGTTTTTTTTCTCCTGTACATTTGTGTGTAACGCTTACGTTATCATCACGGTTTCCGTTTTCTGTTTTTCTAATCGTGTTCTTGTTTTTTTTCTCTCATTTCTTACTTAACCTCTCTCTCTCTCTCTCTCTCTCTCTCTCTCTCTCTCTCTCTCTCTCTCTCTCTCTCTCTCTCTCTCTCTCTCACACACACACACGCTTTTTATTCCTATAACTTGGTGGTGGTGTGTATAATTCCGTGTTAGCCAGTGCGCAGGTTTTTATCATTTGGTCCAGAGGGAAGAAAGCTTCATTATATATATAGTTATCTTCAGTTGATGGCGGGTTAATCTCGAGTAAAAGTGAAGTACTTTCACCTGGTCCACAGTTAGTACTGAGAGGTATGTGTGTGTGTGTGTGTGTGTGTGTGTGTGTGTGTGACCGTGCATGCCGTCTCCGTGTTTAACGTTACTTTTATATCAATTTTTTTTCCTAACATTTTTTCTCCCTTCATTGTAACTGTACACAGAACTTATTTCGAAACCTTGACAATAGGGAAGCATTCCTTGATCAGTGATTCAGGTACGAGGGTATACTGCAATTTGGTTGGATTACGGTGGGAACAAGAGGTGATAGATAGGTTATTGTTGTGGGGGCCTCGGGGTGTATGTGGCGGGTACACCGTAGCGCACACTAGGCGCTATTTATATCTCGTTGCCAAAACTCTCTTTGAGCAGGACGCTACGACCCCGTGGGTAGTAAGGTGGCTTTGGGTCACCGTCATACCCAATGGGGTCGTTACATCCTGTAAGTGGGTCGTAGGTGTCGTTCCCAAGGGTCGTACCATCTTGCTTGAAGGATCGTGTCGTCAGTACAAATGGTTGAGCTAAAAATAAAAAGAAAATAATTTACCCACACTCCATAGCATTTTGAATTTTCTCTTTAGATTACCCGTCACTCACGAGCGCCGATTAATAAGATATAACGAACGTTACTTTATTATAGCCGCCTTGTTCCCTCGTTAGGGTGAGGAACGTAGCGGAACAAATTCCGCTAACTTCTTTCCGCTGGGATGACGCCATTTTCTCGCCGTCCTGGCTATACCTGAGCACCCCCGCCAGTGTTACCAGCTCTCAGAGGGGCCAACTTTTGCCACGGATTTGTGACAGTTTTCCCCGCTATTTATGTCTGATTTGGGTGATGGAAAAGAGCGGTGGGTGAATAGAATTCAGTGTCATTAATCACACCTTTTGTATACTGGGAAAAGATAAAGGAATACTGCACCAGAAATGCTTTAATTAGTGGCCGTTCATTGTTATTTTTTATTGTATCCATTTTTCGTGGGCAATCTATAAAATGTGTTGCAAAACATTAAAATGATAACAAAAGAGAACTGAGGTGAACATTCTGTATGATTCTAATATATTTATATTGCAAGAGGTCACAGTGGTGCGCGTGATCCAGTTTATGTAAAGAAAACAAGAAATGGAAACAATTTCCCAGGTGCACTTTCGTGTAATGATAACATCGTCAGAGGAGATACAGAGATGAGATAGATGTAGAACAGTCAGGAGATATACAAGGAAGAGACTTAGCTAAGAATCCATTATTACTTTTGGCGTCTTAGCTACGTCTCTTCCCTGTATATCACCTAACTGTTTACGTCTCATTCTTGTATCTCCCCTGACGATGTGATCATTGCACGAAAGTGCACTTGGGAACTTATCGTGTTTTTTTCCCAGTTTTTTCATATATATATATATATATATATATATATATATATATATATATATATATATATATATATATATATATATATAACAACAAAGAAGAGAAGGGTAGACATCACAGAAAGCATGAAGTTGGCGATAAAGAGGAAGGGTAGATAACAGAAAGCATGAAGTTGGCGATAAAGAGGAAGGGTAGTAGTCATTGGCGGGCGCCACGTCACAGTTTGTCGTATTTCCAAAGTCACGTACCTTTTCTGTAGCACATAACATCCAACAAGTTTAGTTTACAGCTCAACATTATCTGCTGACGATATCAGACCTTAGTAATACTTTGGAATATAATGTTATAGTTCTTGATGAGAGCCTTGGTTCATGCACGCTGGTAGCTACTTCTCGCGATGGTCTGGGACAGCGCACGATTTTGACCACGCACGCTTTTCACCAGACACCTGCCGCCCAGTTCGCTGCCCAAGGCGAGATAACAGCTCCTCTAGCTTGAGGTCTTTCTCCCAGGGATGGAGTTGTCATGGTCACAACCTCGTTACGGAGATCTACGTGTCAAGGGTTCCATGTGGTCAGTGTGTTAGTTCACATCTATGTTCACTGTGTAATGTTCTCGTGTTACCTCCTCAGCCAAGGTTCGACCAGCCACACTTACATGACACCTCTCCACCTCCACGCGAGACCTCCCGACGTCCACATGAGCCACCTCATCCCCACATATCGCCTCCACTAGCCACACATGAGCCCCCACACCACATGATGTCACCCTGCTCCACACAGCTGCTCCAAACCCCCCCAAAAGAATACCACATGAATCCACCACCACCACTCCCTCACCGCTGGCTGGCGGCACGACTCCCTGCCAAGCCTGGCATCACTCAGCAGAGCTGAAGCCGGTCGCTCAAGGCTCTCTGGTAGTTCTCCCCACCGCTATATAGTTCTTTGCCTTCTTCCGGAACAACACGGTACCTGAAGGTCCCGTGTTCCTAATGCGCATGCCTCAGGTTTTTTTTTTTCTCTCCTTTTTTTTTTTCAATCTAATGTTGCGGTGTTGCCGCTGTGCGTTTTGGAAGAATCTATCAATTCAGGAGACTTGAAGGTTGTCCCACTTATTCTTTATTTTCCTCTTGGTGGTTGTAGTTGATTGGGTAATAAATTCAATCGGCATTTTATGGGAGACGAAGTATCAGACACTGGCTTCATCTTGGGCGTTGAGGTTGAGTCTTCCGCCTCGTCGCTCGGTGTGGGGAAGACACATTCTTGAGTGTTCGTGTTGTTCCACCACTTTGGTATTGCTTGAGGACGACCACACGACCTTTTGAGGATGACGGTTCAACACCGTGGCAGGAAGGGACGACGCTTGAGCACGACTGTACGACACCTCAGTCCGTCTTTGTAGGATACAGAATGAAGTTATACCTTCTGATGGAGATGGTGTGAGGGTTCCTTGAACATTGTTGTCCTTGATGTAATGTGTATTAATGTCCTGTCATTATTGGCAGTCCACATACCGCTGTGTGTGTGTGTGTGTGTGTGTGTGTGTGCGTGTGCGTGTACGTGTGTGTGTGTGTGTTGGTATGGCATGGGAACGGGTGTGTCTCTGAATACTAATTATGTGTTAAGGGGAGAGAGATTTTTACACATACTTTTCTCACCACTTAACACTCTGCATATACCATGTCATCACCTAATGGATAAAGAGGGAGGGGAGGAGAGTTACGGAGCTGTGTTGGGGGAATGCAGCGAGAGATGAAGGGGGAGTGGAGTGTTGGGTGGATCCTGGGGGTTGGGGGAGCAGAGCCAGAAGTAATTTGCCAAGGATTAGTAGGGCCAGGTTAGACTGGTCCCCACACCAACTCCCCTCTCCTACCTGGTGTATACATTGGGGTGGGGAGGGGGTGAATTGCCCGCCCAAACCCCCCTGGTGATGATGATGATGAGTATAGTGACTGGCTGTGTGATAGTGGGTTATGGTAATGAGTATAGATAGTGACTGGCTGTGTGATAGTGGGTCATGGTGATGATGAGTATAGTGACTGGCTGTGTGATAGTGGGTTATGGTAATGAGTATAGTGACTGGCTGTGTGATAGTGGGTCACGGTGATGATGAGTATAGTGACTGGCTGTGTGATAGTGGGTCATGGTGATGAGTATAGTGACAGGCAGTGTGATAGTGGGTTATGGTGATGATGAGTATAGTGACTGGCTGTGTGATAGTGGGTTATGGTGATGAGTATAGTGACTGGCTGTGTGATAGTGGGTCATGGTGATGATGAGTATAGTGACTGGCTGTGTGATAGTGGGTTATGGTGATGATGAGTATAGTGACTGGCTGTGTGATAGTGGGTCATGGTGATGATGAGTATAGTGACTGGCTGTGTGATAGTGGGTTATGGTGATGAGTATAGTGACTGGCTGTGTGATAGTGGGTCATGGTGATGAGTATAGTGACTGGCTGTGTGATAGTGGGTTATGGTGATGAGTATAGTGACTGGCTGTGTGATAGTGGGTCATGGTGATGATGAGTATAGTGACTGTGTGATAGTGGGTTATGGTGATGATGAGTATAGTGACTGTGTGATAGTGGGTTATGGTGATGAATGACGTTGTAGTAATAACAAACTCACCAAACCCCTTTTATTATGCATTAATACGTGGCTTACACATCCGCTGGCTCCAGCAGTTCCCCCTGCCGCCCATCACCACCTTCTCCCCTCCATCTCCCCACACAACCCCAGAGTTACCTACCCTTCCCTCCCTCAGACTTCGTTTTCGTTTCTTTCTTTTTCCAGCGCGAACTAACTAACGTTCCTTGTGTCGAAGCTCCTGGTGCGCGACGCAACGCCACCAACCACCACCTTTGTATGTGACGGCCTCGCCCTCTGACCTGACCCGTGGGAGTCCAGGTGAAGGTCGTAGCCGAGGGGTCGCACCCGAGCTGGAGGGGTTGAACTAGTGGAGTGATGGCGGCGTTCCGATGTGATGGGCACGAACAGGGTGTACCTGACGACGATGTAGCACCAGGTTGTGGCCAGTACATATGGTGGAACACACACACACACACACACACACACACAGCTCAGTCCATACTATATGTCATAGCTATTACCTATCGGCTTTCGGGTTGAACTTAAGCCCAAGAAAAGCTCAAAAACACAAGATGGTCATTCTTCAGGGACACGTCAGAGGTAGATTCATCAGGAGTCGGTAATAATGTCCGTCAGTTCGTGTGTAGCAGGTATGTTCATCACCCCTAGGTGGTGGTCCTCGTTGTCTTCCCCTGGAGGAGGTCTTTTACCCTCCTCCCCGGGAGTTAGTACAGGGCAGCGCGCCCCTTGTCTACCTCTGTAGCCGACGACCCAGAAGGACGACCCCACCTCCCCACGCACACACCATCCCCTACACCGGAAGCCGCCCAATCCATCTAATGACTCGGGGAAGTTTTTACGTGGGACGGTTGTCGACACGAGACGCCCGGCGAGCGATACCACGGTGTCGCTGTCTCCTCACCACCATCACCACCAGCCCCTGCGCACCACCGCTAGAGTGTGTGGTGGTGGTTGTAGGTGCTAAGCCATCTGACCACCACACACCGACCTGTCTAACCCTCTTAGGAGGAGGAGACGACCCCGTCCCCGTACAGCTTACGGACAGGGAGATGACAGTATGGCTTGTTATAGAGAGAAGCTCCGGCCGCAGGTGGACACGAGGTGGAGGAATGGTGTTGATGGTGGTGGAGTGAGGACTGGAACATGGTGGTGAAGGGAGAAGGAGTTTGGGGAGTGGTGGTGATGGTGTTGGATGGAGGAGGAGGAGTTGGGGGAGTGGTGGTGATGGTGTTGGGGATGTAGGTAATGACGTTTCTTCTGCCTCGTCCCCCCGTCTTGCCATGTCCGTATAATTGATGTTTTCCCCCCGCCCGCCAGGCATCGAGCCGTCTCGGTGCTAAAAAGGCCTCCGGGGAGGTGGGCAATTAAATCGTCTTTTGATCTGGCCATGATGGAGGGGCGGCTGAAGGTGGGGTGGGGGTGTGTCCCACTCGCTTTTGATGTTTTGGGTACAACGGTACGACCCCCTGAGCACGACGGCACGACCCCCTGAGCACGACGGTATAACCCCCTGAGCACGACGGTACGACCCCCTGAGCACGACGGTTCGACCCCATGAGCACGACTTTACGACCCCATGAGCACGACTGTAGCACCCCCTGAGCACGACGGTATGACCCCCCTGAGCACGACTTTACGACTCCATGAGCACGACGGTACGACCCCCTGAGCACGACGGTACGACCCCTACGACCCCCTGAGCACGACGATACGACCCCCTGAGCACGACATACGACCCCCTGAGCACGACGGCATGGTTTGCCTAATATACAAACCTCTCCCTGAAGGGGTAATGAGGCCTGACGCTGCAGGCCCATGCTATCCACGTCCTCGAGAGGGTTGTAACTTGGGGTTTGTATTATATTCCAGGCCACTGCTACTAGCCAGAGGAGGACCGTATCCTCGTCTCTCAGAGGTTATAAGTAGGGGTTGTACGTATGTCCCTCCATGCTCAGGTTGGGTTGGCCTTGACAATACTTTGGCCAACAGAGTGTTATCTGTTACCTCACTCACTCGCATTACGATATCGCCCCTGTCTCACCTGCAGCAGTCGCGCGCGGGGAACCCCCGTGTGTGTGTTTGTGCCGTGCTAACGCTGCCTGTAACGAGGCTAGATTTAAATCCAGTGTTATCTGTGACCCGATTGTATTTGGTAGGTAGGTAGGGCGAGGAGTCACGCCACAGGTATGTCAAGCAGACCGCGCAGGGCTCCGGCACAAGAAGGAATGATTTCAAAATATATAAAAGAAATTCTGAGTTTGAGGTGAAGTCACTCATGCAGTAGGTTCAAGGCTGAAGTCATAGTCTGTGACCCGTTGAGCACAACGGTACAGTCCGTGAGCAGGATGGTACAGTCCGTGAGCAGGATGGTACAGTCCGTGAGCAGGATGGTACAGTCCGTGAGCAGGATGGTACAGTCCGTGAGCAGGATGGTACAGTCCGTGAGCAGGATGGTACAGTCCGTGAGCAGGAAGGTACAGTCCGTGAGCAGGAAGGTACAGTCCGTGAGCAGGAAGGTACAGTCCGTGAGCAGGATGGTACAGTCCGTGAGCAGGATGGTACAGTCCGTAAGCAGGATGTTACAGTCCGTAAGCAGGATGTTACAGTCCGTGAGCAGGGTGGTACAGTCTGTGAGCAGGAAGGTACAGTCCGTGAGCAGGATGGTACAGTCCGTGAACAGGATGTTACAGTCCGTGAGCAGGATGGTACAGTCCGTGAGCAGGATGGTACAGTCCGTGAGCAGGATGGTACAGTCCGTGAGCAGGATGTTACAGTCCGTGAGCAGGATGGTACAGTCCGTAAGCAGGATGGTACAGTCCGTGAGCAGGATGTTACAGTCCGTAAGCAGGATGTTACAGTCCGTGAGCAGGATGGTACAGTCCGTGAGCAGGATGGTACAGTCCGTGAGCAGGATGTTACAGTCCGTGAGCAGGATGGTACAGTCCGTGAGCAGGATGGTACAGTCCGTGAGCAGGATGGTACAGTCCGTGAGCAGGATGTTACAGTCCGTGAGCAGGATGGTACAGTCCGTGAGCAGGATGGTACAGTCCGTGAGCAGGATGGTACAGTCCGTGAGCAGGATGGTACAGTCCGTGAGCAGGAAGGTACAGTCCGTGAGCAGGATGGTACAGTCCGTGAGCAGGATGGTACAGTCCATGAGCAGGATGGTACAGTCCATGAGCAGGATGGTACAGTCCATGAGCAGGATGGTACGTGGGTACGCATCTGTATTGTTCTTTAGCAGGACGGTACGTGTGCATACCGGGACAGTCCCGTCCCATGGCATGCTGTTTGTGGAGTCGCTCTTGGATTATTCCACGTTCGTTTTCTGTTTGTATAATACATAGACAAGTTTCTATTTGCTCTTGGTAGATGCTATACACGTTTCTATTTGCCATTGGTAGATGCTATACAGGTTTGTGTCCTGTCAGTAGATGCTATACAGATACCTATTTGCCATCGGTAGATGCTGTATCACAGCTTCACATAACCTATGGTTTGGTAACACGTATGGTGTTACCTGTGTAGTGTGATGTGCAGGGGTTATCGTGGCGCCATACCCCGGTTCTCCCTGATGAAGTCATACATTGGAAAGCCGTTGTGTGTGTGTTTACCCTCATCATCAGTGGCTGATACGGTATCCATCGTATCTAAGTAATTATCTGGCTTATCTTGGCCCCGTGTCCCCCAGAACGAGCCCCGTGTGAAGAAATTTGGTGAATTTTTGTGGCCTGGAAACGTAGCGGTTTACTATGAGCACAGAAGGATGTGACTGGGGGGAGAAAGAGTTTTGTTTGTTTATGTTAGTTGCTGTAAATGAGTGAATGTTTGCATGGCTTGAATGTTTGTGTTGGAGGTAATGATGCGCGCGTGGCTGGTGTTGGGGAACACAAGCCTTCGCCTTTAGCAGAAGAGGTGTGAATGTGTGTGTGTGTGTGTGTGTGTGTGTGTGTGTGTGGTAGGGCTAGGCCACTGTGTTGTCATCACCACGGAGGGGAGGGGACGGTATAGGGGAAGACGATTAGGAAGCAGTGCTGTGAAGGCTAGGGCAGCAGCCAGCCCGCCTACCCTGCCTTGGTTAGGGTAGGGGGTAGTGTCGAGATGAAGAGGATAGGCCCCTGCACGGGGGAGGTTGGGGGGAGGCTCAGGCCACTATCCCGCACATTCCCGCCGCGCCAAGGACAACACCACCCACCACCACCACCACTGGCTACGTTGTCACTTTGCCCCGACGACTTAGGCGTTTCCTTCTGGCCGGCTCCAGATTACACAGGGTCACGAAGGTTTCCTCCCCCTGGCTGCCTTCTTCGTACTAGGTCTTGTGTCCCGTAGCCCCTGGTGGGTGAGGGATGGCCAGGCCGCCTCCCACTGCCGTGTGTGGGTAGTAAGTAAGGCGGGTCGTCCACTTCGTACATCCTCGTGCCCTTGGCTTAGCTGCTGCACTGCCTCCTCCTTCTCCCCCCCCCCCCCCCCCCCAAGCACACACCACTGTGTAGGAGGGAGGAATTTGACTCATTGTGAGCGACGGTGTGAGGCCCGGGAGCTCCCTCCACGTTACTACGTCGACCGTTATCCACGAAAGTACGACCTTGGAGTAGGATGAGCTGGACTTCGACCTGACCCGGTAAGGATCTGAAGAAGAAATCGGCTGTCACACTGAAGGGTCGTACCTTCGTGCTCGAGGGTCGTACCCTCGTGCTCGAGGGTCGTACCCTCGTGCTCAAGGGTCATACCCTCGTTCTCAAGGGTCGTACCCTCGTTCTCAAGGGTCGAACCTTCGTGCTCAAGGGTCGTACCCTTGTGTTCAGGGGGTCTTACCTTCGTGTTCAGGGGGTCGTACCCTCGTGCTCAAAGGTCGTTCCCTCGTGTTCAAAGGTCGTACCCTCGTGTTCAAGGGTCGTACCCTCGTACTCAAGGGTCTTACCCTCGTGTTCAAGGGTCGTACCCTTGTGCTCAAGGGTCGTACTCGTGCTCAAGGGTCGTACCCCCGTGCTCAAGAGTCGTACCCTCGTGCTCAAGGGTCGTACTTTTTGCTCAGGGGTCGTACCTTCGTGCTCAAGGGTCGTACCCCTCGTGTTCAAGGGTCGAAATGACTCTGAACACACGACCAAGTGATTCTAAACCTAGAGACAAGGCCAGCAGCGGAGCCAGCCGGCCGGCCGGCTGGGGTGTGGGTGTCGGTCGGGGAAGGTTAAGTCTCCTGTAAACACCTGCTGATCTTAATGTACGAAGGACCAGTGGCTGCTCCACTGGTGGTGGCGGGGACACACCATGTTCCACGGACGGTTCGTGACCTCCTTAACGAACGGATTCAGGGAGCAGAAACGCACACGAACGAACGGACGGACACACGGCGAACGTGAGCACGTATGGACGCGGCTGCCTGCCGGCAGCATTACGTAATTACCTGGCAATAAGCGACGCGGGTTCGACTGCGAGTTAATGCCGTTCATTAATCTCCAGATTGATTACCCTGCACACAAACTGTTGTCATTCCCCTGCCATGACAAATGACCCTATGACAACACCCGGGCTAGCTCCCACCCCTCACCCCCCCAAAAAAATTGGTATATCATTGTCATGCCCCGCGTTATGAAGGCCTGTGTGTGTGTGTGTGTGACAGCCAACCCCCGCGACCCCCAGCAAGGACACCAGAAGGAACGAAACCCATAAAGAAAATCCGGTAATTATATGGTCATGCCTTCGACGACACATGTCCAAAAGGTCTGGTTCCTCTCCTCTCACTCGTCCAGGCCTGCCTCCCTCGCGCCTGACCGCCTCGTGTGTGACGTATGTGAAAATCGCGTGGGATTCCCACGACCGAATTTGGCGTCAGGTTATGATATTCGTCACCCTGGGTGAATTTTCCCGTGAGCTGTGGTGCCATTTTTTGTGTATTTTTGTATTTTTAATTTGAATTGTTGACGTCCGCCGTATCTGTTGCGCTGCGCCTCAGCAAGTAGTTCCGTGGTCAAGGAACTAGTTTGTGCACAAAGATTTGTTTACCGAGCGAGGTGTTGGATCTTGGGTATCGAAAAAACCATCACCGGCCATTATGGAGAGACGTTTTGATCAAACCTCGAGCCTCGGGGAGCCTCGGTCCTCGTTATATGGACACCAGCGAATCCTCTGGTACGTGGATGTTGTGTTTACCCGCCAGCTCCCGCTGTGCTTAAGATGGCGGGCGGCGGCGAATCTTGAATCAAAGTACAGATCAGAATTTTCCCCACGCACGAAAATCGCAGCGCTTGTGTGATTTACGAACTAACGATAATAAACGTATCTGAAAACGTACATTGTTGTATAATGTGTGTAATCTGTTATACTCAATTTTGGTTGGGGTATAATTTTGTATCCATTCTACGTACATGACTGTCTGCCATCTTGCATTTCAAATATGATGGTCATTTATGTTATTCCTGTGACGTCTTTACACTGCATATATATATATATATATATATATATATATATATATATATATATATATATATATATATATATATATATAATAGATCAACAAAAGCGAATACAGGAACATTCAAAACAAAAATATTAAATTGGTGTTAGGTTCACATGCGATTTCTTGGATCGATAGTCGTCAAATTATATTTGATAATTATTAATTAATTTATACACATCTCGCATGCTAAATAAATTGAAACCACGGTGAAAACCTACAAGTAAATCCTATGACTAAAATGTACTCATTATTTTTTTTTTTAATTGAAATACTGTCAACCTCTGCATAGTTAGCAAGATAGCATAGTTAGCAAGATTGCATCATAGTTAGCAAGATAGCATATCACGGCTGATGTACGCCGTGTGGCACTCCCGTCATATGGCCAGTGTGATCATAATGGAAATTTGGATAATGTGAAAATGGACGTTTGAATATACACCCAAAATAGAGATGAAAGCGCTGTGTTGAGGCTCATACATACTGTATGATTGACGAATGAAATGGAGGCCATATATATATATATATATATATATATATATATATATATATATATATATATATATATATTTTTTTTTTTTTTTTTTTTTTTTTTGCTTTGTCGCTGTCTCCCGCGTTTGCGAGGTAGCGCAAGGAAACAGACGAAAGAAATGGCCTAACCCACCCCCATACACATGTATATACATACGTCCACACACGCAAATATACATACCTACACAGCTTTCCATGGTTTACCCCAGACGCTTCACATGCCCTGATTCAATCCACTGACAGCACGTCAACCCCGGTATACCACATCGCTCCAATTCACTCTATTCCTTGCCCTCCTTTCACCCTCCTGCATGTTCAGGCCCCGATCACACAAAATCTTTTTCACTCCATCTTTCCACCTCCATATATATATATATATATATATATATATATATATATATATATATATATATATATATATATATATATATATATATATATATATATATATATATATATCGAAGAGCTGGATATATTGATAACGTGTACAGGATTATTTTTTTTCCCTTGTTTGTACCGATAGATTCCCTGGTGTGGAGGAGGACAGCAAGTGGCCCCTGTGTCGTGGTGTCACCAATAAGAAATGGTATCTCTCTTGAGCAGGATGACCACAACACATATCAATTCATAATGCACCAGTTAGTTCTTTGTCTTGGACAATGTACGTAGGTATAAACACGAAGGTCAGAGCTCGAACAGCTGCCACCGGTCGTGAGATGTAGGGCACAAAATATGTCGAGATGTGTCGGGTATGTTGAACTCTGTGATGGCTAGCGCTGAAAATGAAACGGTGGAAAGTGGCGTTATATTGCTCAAAAAGCGGACGTCACAATGTTAGTTGGCTCGTCCGTCCTGCCCATGGGGTTGTAATGGCTGCATGTATCCTTAAATCTTGTTAAAAATCCGTAATTCAACTCTGTTTTGAACCTCACACAGCACCTTAGGTCAGGTCAAAAGGTTAGGCCATCATAGCCAGCGATAGTATACACACTGTGCTCAGGGTGATAGTATACCACTGTGCTCAGGGTAATAGTATACCACTGTGCTCAGGGTGATAGTATACCACTGTGCTCAGGGTGATAGTATACCACTGTGTTCAGGGTGATGGTATACCACTGTGTTCAGGGTGATGGTATACCACTGTGCTCAGGATGATAGTATACCACTGTGCTCAGGGTGATAGTATACCACTGTGTTCAGGGTGATGGTATACCACTGTGCTCAGGATGATAGTATACCACTGTGCTCAGGGTGATAGTATACCACTGTGCTCAGGGTGATGGTATACCACTGTGCTCAGGGTGATAGTATACCACTGTGCTCAGGTTGATAGTATACCACTGTGCTCAGGGTGGTAGTATACCACTGTGCTCAGGGTGGTAGTATACCACTGTGCTCAGGGTGATTTCCACAGTTGGGGCTGGTGGCTGGTGTCATCAGGTTAATATTTTTCACAACACTTGCTTACGAAATCTGAAAACTTTTTTTTTATTATCTATCCAGTTAGGTTATGTTTGAGGAGTGACTGTGTGTGGTGATAGAGAGCGTGAGGTGATAAGTGTAGGTCGTAATCTCTGGTGTCGATCAGCCACACTGATAACAGCGTTCGTGTGTGATTATTGCAACAGATAAGGGGCTCTGTGGCCTCGCCCCGTCATTAGAACCTTTTTTCCCTTCGTAAGGTCTTCGTTATTGGTGTTAGTTAGTGCCATTGGGAAACACCCACCACCACCACCCCTGTTGTAAAGTGACATTTCTCTGTTTGTGACATTCATGTCAGAGTTTGTGTCAACACCTGGACGTGGAGGCGCCCACAACCAGTGTGTGTGTGAGCCTCCTACGCTCCGCCCACGGCCTGATGCCTAACCTAGACACAACATGCTTCTTCCTGTAAGCCTAAGGTACTCGCGGCGTCTGCCACACATATATATATGACTCATAGTAGATGAAGGTGTTGTGAATATGTTTTTTTTTTCTCCATGTTAACGCCACAACAACGTAGGCTAAGCCATCATGGCTCAAGGGGTCGGGCGTTATTGTGGTGAAGGGTCGAAGCTTCGCTCTGACAGGGTCGCCCACGAACTTGAGGAGTTTGGCCCATTGAGGGAGGAACCTTGGTAAAGACGAAGGGGGGTTAGTAGTGTCAGGGTCTGGTGTAGGGGTGTATGTGCTGTGGTCTGCAACCCCCTCGCTAGCAGGTCAGTATTTAGTGGAATTTCCTCTGCCGATTTGCCTTTGTAAACCCGCCATCTTCATACTCCCTCATACAGGGTGTCTCATAACTCCAGACTCACGGGTTCAGTTCACTTTTTTCTTATGTATATACTCTGCTCTCAATAGCTGCTTTGTATACTTTGTATACATATTTTCTTTACATGCCCATGACCATGTGTACGAAGTCCTCATGGTCATGGGTTTACAAGTCGACGTATTTGGGCTGTGAGTGAAATTGTGATTTGTGTATGTGAGTCCAGACTTATGAGCTACCCTGTATATCTTGAGTGCGTTGCCATCTTGGAGGTACAGATTGTGAAATACATTTTAGTTTGATACATAAAAACTCTCCAAGCCTGAAACAATTTGTACAGAATTCTGTAACGGAAAAAGAATGCAGTGTATTTTTCGATTTTATTTTTGTGTGCGAAGGATCTGTGTGTATGTAATTGTTGCGGAGAAATTCTATTGTTCATCAGCTCAGGAATGGAACCACAGTACCGCAGAGCAGCTATAATGTCACCTGGAAATAAGACAACAGTGTTGCAAGCTACAAGCTTCACACACCAGCGGTGTTGTTATCAGTCCAAGTCTTGGTTCCTCATGTCGAGAATCATTATGTTTTGGCATCATTTCATCAGATTATATACTCGTGTGTGTGTGTATATATATTATATATATTTTGCTTTGTCGCTGTCTCCCGCGTTTGCGAGGTAGCGCAAGGAAACAGACGAAAGAAATGGCCCAACCCACCCCCATACACAATGTATACACACACACACACACTTCCAAACACGCAAATATACAGACCTATACATCTCAATGTACACATATATATACATACACAGACACATACATATATACCCATGCACACAATTCACACTGTCTGCCCCCATTCAATATATATATATATATATATATATATATTTTTTTTTTTTTTTCAAACTATTTGCCATTTCCCGCGTTAGCGAGGTAGCGTTAAGAACAGAGAACTGGGCCACTGAGGGAATATCCTCACCTGGCCCCATTCTCTGTTCCTTCTTTTGGAAAATTAAAAAAAATTGAGAGGGGAGGATTTCCAGCCCCCCGCTCCCTCCCCTTTTAGTCGCCTTCTACGACACGCAGGGAATACGTGGGAAGTATTCTTTCTCCCCTATCCCCAGGGATAATATATATATATATATATATATATATATATATATATATATATATATATATATATATATATATATATTTATATATGTATATATATATATATATATATATATATATATATATATATATATATATATATATATATATATATATATATATTTATTTATATTGTTACGAACTCAACACTTATTCAGGCAAGGTCGCCAGTAACATATGTTACAAACACTACTGATCCTTGTCTTGCAAGGACGTTACGATAGATTTGTATGTCAAGTTGCACAACTCAGGATAACACTAATAAAGTTATGGGATTGAATTAAAAGACCAGCATTACATTAAATCTACTTATAATGAAAGAATTCATGTGTACAAAGATAGGCACATAAATCAAGCATGAAACATTACGTTAACACTGAACATAAGAGTCAACATTGAACATGAGGTAACATTGAACATGACAACGTTTGTACATGACTTAACATTCCAGATAAGATCTCAAGCCAGGAGTTCTCTTTCCTCTATGGCAGTTCTTCGATAACATTACACTGATAATTATAACGGGCTTTTAGGCTTACAGCACAGCAGGGCTTACAGGCTTACAGAAAGGGTGGACCACTTACCTCGACAGCAGGGCTTACAGGCTTACAGAAAGGGTGGACAACTTACCTCGCTGGGCTACAAAGAGAGAGAGGAAACTTAGCGGGTGTCATGGTTATATATTACAGTAAAGACAAGCGTTCGCTGCTAGCTATACAACCTTACATTTTGATTGGCTATGGGACTCAGAAATATTCTGATTGGTTGGATAATCCATCGCACAAAACTCCGTAGATCACCCTCCCTCTTGTAAGCCTACAGGGATGACATGTCCAGTACTGTGGTGAAGTATTCCGCAGCTGATGACAACTTAATCCCCCCCGCCTCGGAGAAGGGTCGGGGTGCTTAAGGACAAATGACCATCTGGTTTCAAAATTAAATTAGAATTAAATGATTACGCCTAATGCTTAGTGTGAACTGACGCTCCGAGGACGTCTCAGAGGGAGGCCTTAATCCTCGTCCTGATAAGAAATATATAACAATATATATATATATATATATATATATATGAATATATATATCTCTGCTTTTTTAGCTGTAGCGAGTACTATGGCGTAATTTTTATACACAATCTGCACTTGTATAATGTACAGAAGCCGCACACGATATATATATATATATATATATATATATATATATATATATATATATATATATATATATATATATATATATATACCACGTATTCCCTTTGTGTCGTAGAAGGCGACTAAAAGGGGAGGGAGCGGGGAAGGGGGGGGGGGGGGGGGGCTAGAAATCCTCCCCTCTCGTTTTTTAATTTTCCAACAATGGAACAGAGTCGGGGTCCAAGTGAGGATATTCCCTCAAAGGCCCAGTCCTCTGTTCTTAACGCTACCTCGCTAACGCGGGAAATGGCGAATAGTTTAAAATATATATATATATATATATATATATATATATATATATATATATATATATATATATATATATATATATATATATATATATATATATATGACGAGCTTATCGGTGGCCTGGCTGGCACAGGGTCCCACATCTATCAAACAAACGCTAGGGAGGGACCCGTTATAAGTACATGATGTGATGAAACCCCGCCGCTGACGTGACTGCCGGCTGGGGAAGGAGCAAGTCATGTGCTTCTTGTGCAGGGTGGTCGGCCGAGCGTATACGGTCGTAGTCATCACGTACTGGGGGCTTGGTGATAGTGGTCAGTCTTTCCGTGCTACGTGGCGCCCCCCTTTTTTCCCCCACGAGTCGCTCTAGCAGCAGTAGTAGTAGTAGGTGGGTCAGACAACCAGAATAGTCAATTACCACCAAGCCTTTTTCATCCGCCGCAGTCAATGGTTCTCGTACGATGGGCCTTAGCACTTTGATGGTTCAGGTCAAAGACCTGGTCATATACCGGAGGGTGGTGTCATCTTCTTGAAGGGGGTTAAGCATGTGGTGAGACACGTACGCACGTATATGTTGGAGGGAGGGAGGTGTGTGGGTGTGAATCACAGTGATTCACGTGACACACCCTCCTCCTCCTCCGTCACCCCCAAGCCGGACGGACGGTGGAGCCAAAGAGCAGCGGGAATGGCACGGGTTGGCTAGCGGCCCAGACTTTACCCCTCGAGCTGTGAGATGTTCACATCTAGGACGGGGGAAGAAAAAAAAAGAAGTATAAAAAAAAGAGAAACGAAAGTGTGTTGAGTATTTTCAGTAGAGAGGGTGTCTCCCAGCCTGGAGTAGGGCGGAGGGAGGTGATTACACTGAGGCGGGGGGCCTGAGGGTAACGGTGTAGCATACCCTCTTGTTATGATGGTCTTACCAGTCCATCACACTCCAGGGTCGCACGGCGGAACGTGTCGCGCGCAGGTCTTCAAGTCATGTATCAAGACGTCGGGATGGCGGTGTTCTCTGCGAGTGAAAACCAAGGCTCGCTGATCATTTCATGTAAATATAGGTATACACACAGTCTGTTGCGTGTGCTCGTAGTCTTTACTTCGTGTGTTTAAGTGACTGTGGGCGAGTGGTGCCGGGCGAGGGAACACGGCGGTGTGTGTGTGTGTAGCAGTGGCAGGATGATCTAGAACAGCGTGACGTCCGCTGTGCACGCAGCAGCAGCAGGAGAGTGAGAGGCTTGTGTGTGTGTGTCTGTGTGTAACGCTCACTTTCCAGCCCTAGATGTGGCCGGGTTAAGAATCTACGACGATTGTTTAGCGCCAGAATTTGAAAGTGGCCACTCTCCGCTACCTCCCCCCACATCACACCATGGCCCCCACCAGCCGTTGACTCACAAGAACCCCCACCCCACACCCACTCCATTACCCCGCCCAGCCCTCCTGCCGGCCGGCCGGCCGGTGAGGCCCGGGTGCTTGTTGGTAGATACTTTGTGGACGATGGTCTTGCGCTGACAAACTGTAAAGGAGTATCCAGCCAACTGCGCTAAGTTTGAGGTGGATGATAGCGATCCGGGAACCACGTATGTAGTGGTACGCTTTTAGTTATGATGGTCTGGCCTTTGACCTGACCTTCAGAGCCAATGTTAACGCCCAGGTCAGCCTACCCAAGGGTCATACTTGTTGTGCTCAAGGGGTTGAGAGTAATGATAAATATATTAGAACTGTATCACTGGTAGATCTTTGCCTAACTCCATTTTCAAATAATGCTGTAATCATTTCGAGTCTGCTGGAATGCCACATAATGAAGGCCTACGTAGATCCAGAAGTAAAAGCGGATTCTCGTGGTTGCCAGAACCTTTCACTGAGGGAACCGTGAAAAAAAAAAGGGCAGTGTCTTTGTGTTGATGTATGTAAACATGACATACATCTTTACCTTAGATTGGCGTGGGCCTCGATCAAGCTGGTCGTGATTGTAGTGATGTGGGATGATGTTATTCTGTCCTTGTGCTAAATATGACAGGTAAAGTAGGTTAGTAGGCCACACATCGAGGTTGTGGAGGACGCCCTACCTCCGGGATGTGGGCACCTTCACACATGAAACCCCCCTCTCCTCCCCCTCCCCCACTCACCCCCTCCCCCTATTACTGTTGATGTGTGTGTGTGTGTGTGTTTGTGTGTGTGTGTGTACTGTCACAACAATAGGCTGGGGTGAGGGCGTATGCGTGTTACTCTCGCTTGTGACAAGACCTTTGGCCTCCACCACATCTGCAGGTGGTGTGTGTGTGTGTGTGTGTGTGTGTGTGTGTGTGTGTGTGTGTGTGCGTGTGTGTGTGTGCTACTGTAAGACGCCCGGCGCAGCTAAAGACGATGTGTTGTGTTGGCGGATCTGTCACATTTTCGTTGCATGGTGTTGCTTTATCTTGATGCTTTGTACTGTTCTACTGGTGATGATAATGTGGAACACGTCTTGTTTACCAGGGCTGATGCGGTGGCATGTGTTACAGTGGTGGTGTCGTGACTGCTGGAGGGGTTAGTGTGATGCCAGTCAACGCTCTTGTTGGTAACCAGTTTTGGATCATTTTGGCTAATCACTCAGGCACAACTGTACGACCCTCTACAGCACGTTATGACGGCTTTTGGGTATGATCAACTGCCCTTTGGCCTCATTCTTAACCCTTCACTTACTCCACCAGTGTGCTTGTGTGTGTGTGTATATATATATATATATATATATATATATATATATATATATATATATATATATATATATGCTTGTAAACACGAGGAAAGTGAAACGCGATAAGTTCCCAGGTGCGCTTTCGTGTAATGATCGCATCGTCAGGAGAGATACAAGAATGAGATAGAAGACTTGTATCTCCCCTGATGATGTAATCATTGCACGTGGTTATCAGCGAATATTAGATAATGCACACCACTGTGAACTAGTGATATATATATATATATATATATATATATATATATATATATATATATATATATATATATATATATATATATTTTTTTTTTAATTTTCCAAAAGAAGGAACAGAGAAGAGGGCCAGGTGAGGATATTCCCTCAAAGGCCCAGTCCTCTGTTCTTAACGCTACCTCGCTATCGCGGGAAATGGCGAATAGTATGAAAAAAAAATATATATATATATATATTGCGTTGGGTTGTGGGAGGTAAGGCAGATGGAAGTTGAATTCCTTCACAAACACAGTAACTCTTCAGGCGTGAACGATACAAGAATTACATAGTTTGTACAGGGTGGGGCAGGGGGCGAAGGTTCTGGGAGCGATGAAGAATGCGTGGAAGGCGAGAACATTATCTCGGAGAGCAAAAATGGATATGTTTGAAGGAATATACCAGAAAGAAACTTAGCAAGACGCCATTCTGCGTCTTCTATCTCATTATTGTCTCTCCCCTGACGATGTGATCATTACAGGAAAGTGCACTTGGGAACTTATCGTGTTTCATTTTGTTTTTGTTTTTTTTGTCTTTCCTTTTTAAGGATTCTAACACGGGACCTTTTGCATGGTAGTTTGGAACCCTAACCTCTGGGCTGTGATCGTCCCCGAACAATCATATTGGCGGACATAGCCGAGTAGTTAAGCGTTCCCAACTACCACGCAAAAGGTTCCGGGTTCGAATCCTTACTGTTGGAGGGCATTATGTGATGATGTGTCTGACACGTTTATTGTATATCATCACTACTGGTGGTGGTGACGGTTCGCAGGCTCCTGTGACGAAATCTTGTTACGTTGTTCTTACGTCGAGGGCTCTGGTCAAGGAGAGAGGGACAGGGAGGCCCTCACCGAAGCCCCAGGCTGTAAATAAAGCCTGGATGAGTTGGACTGAGGCGACCAGGAATTCTGTTTAGAAGGGAAGCTGAAGACTAAAAGTTCCTGACGAAGTGCAAGACATGTCTCTGTCGTAAGGAAGTAGATCGTAGCAGTTGGAAGTAGATCGTAGCAGTTGGAAGTAGAAATAAACATGAACAGGTGAAGGGTTCCGAACCATAGTGGCTTAGGGAAACAGACTGCCATAATGGGGGGGGGGTCTCCTCCGTATTTCGAACACCGTCAATCCGAAACATTGTTATTCCGAAGAACAAAGATGATAATAATAAGATTAGGGAAGACATAACCTCTAGGGTTAACGAAGGTGTCTCCTTAATTTTATAAAGATAATTTACCATAATTTTTCCTTTTCGTAATTATGCTGGTCTGTGGTTACGATGCCTCGACTCACTGTTGCCCATACTTTTCGGGTGAACGACCCTCACCCCCCCAGGACTTGTGAGGGTTCCGAATATCGTGAATATCTCGAATATCGACATCTCGGGACGTTGCGATGCTCAAGAATGTCATGGATATTCCGTCACAACGGCTCAACCTTGAGTTGCTAACGGCCGGCCACACACTGAGGCAACGCCTCTCTGGCTCTTGCCTGCTCTGTGTGTGTGTGTGTGTGTGTGTGTGTGTGTGTGTGTGTCTACCGGTACTGCCATTATCACGACCATTGGCTGTGACAAGTACCTAGTTTTTTCTTTTTCTTTTTGTTTTTTCTTACTTTTTTTTTTCCCTTCCTGGTCATGGCCAGAGGTCGCGCCGGCTGTGTACCGGCGTCACGCAGTCTTGTACCGGGAGGGAGGGAGGCGCGGGTGGCTGGGTGGGAGGCGCGGGTGGCTGGGTGGGAGGGAGGCGCGGGTGGCTGGGTGGGAGGGAGGCGCGGGTCTCGTCGTAACCGGGCTTTCCCACGGCGCGTTTTTGAAAGTAGGTTGTAATGAGGTGGCTGGTGATTAGTGCTTGAGTGTCCAGGTGATTACCGTGGTAATATGGTTGGGTTTGTCGACGACGACGACTCTCTCTCTCTCTCTCTCTCTCTCTCTCTCCCTTCCCCCAAGGGCGATCGTTTGTACCAGGTGCTGCGCCGGCTGATGCTTGTGACATCACCACCACCACCACCACCTCCTCCACCTCTCCTTACCAACCACCACTACCACCATCACCAGAAGCACCCCTCCTCCTTACCAACCACCACTACCACCATCACCAGAAGCACCCCTCCTCCTTACCAACCACCACTACCACCATCACCAGAACCACCCCTCCTCCTTACCAGCCACCACAACCACCATCACCACCACCACCACCTCTCCTTACCAACCACCACTACCACCATCACCAGAACCACCCCTCCTCCATACCAGCCACCACTACCACCATCACCACCACCACTCCTCCTCCTTACCAGCCACCAGTTCCACCATCACTGCCACCACCACCCCTCCTCCTTACCAGCCACCACCACTACCACCATCATCGCTACCACCGTCACCTGCTCTCCTACCACCATCACTACCACCATGATTTTTAGCTGTTTGGCTCTTTTGCCGGAAAATGGCGGTGTGTGTGTGTGTGTGTGTGTGTGTGTGGCGGGACTGGAAGGGCGGGCGGGCTGCTGGTGTGGGTCTCCAGCGCCACTACTACTGTGTCTGCTGGTACCTTCCCCTTTGCCCCCAGGTGTATGTCGTTGCTGACCCGGATCCCGCCCCTGGGATCAGTTCGGGTCGTCTGAGGCAAGCACGAGGGGGCGTACAAGGTCACTTGTATTACCATTGCGGTGGTCAGAAGTCAACCAACACCTGTGGTGGTGGTCAGGCACGACCTGGTGGGTGTTGAGGTGTTGCGCGGGAGGAGGAGAGGCAGGTGGTGAGGATGGGGGCGGGTTTGTTTACCTTACGGTTTCTCTCTCTCTCTCTCTCTCTCTCTCTCTCTCTCTCTCTCTCTCTGTAGACCGCCAGCCCCGCAGTTTACACCAGGAGCGAGAGGATCAGCCCCCAAAACCGGACGTGTGTTTTTTTTTTTCTTTTTTTCATTTCTTGCTCTGTCGCCAGGCCTAAGCCAGACCTTATTGTACAAGAGGCTTCCACCCTTAACCCTGACCCCCGTCACCCCACCCCAGGCTGGGGCCAGACACCTGAGCCTCCCCCTCCAGGCAGACCCCCGAGGCGTCAGTCATTAATTTCCAGCTGTGGGAATGGAGGATTAATGAACGCTGGGTCGTGTGAATGTTTGCTGATATGAAAAGAGGAGGGAAGCTCGCCAGCCCTTTGTTATATGTGTTCGTATGTGCACATGATAAGTTTATATATATATATATATATATATATATATATATATATATATATATATATATATATATATATATATATGTGTGTGTGTGTGTGTGTGTGTGTGTGTGTGTTTGTGTGTGTGTGTGTGATAGATTGTTTACAGTAAGAGTAGCTGTGTTGTTTGGTAGGGGGCAGACCTCACGTTGCTGACGTACGGAAGTCAACTGGCCCAGGTGTTCAGTAGTGGTGGTTAAGTAAGCAGGTGTATATATATATTGATATATGTATCAGGCAGGGTCGTCGTCTTGCTTCGATTAGATAGGTGTTACTGCCTACTTTAGGTTTGGAGGACGTGATTGGTTGTGTGTGTGTGTGTGTGTGTGTGTGTGTGTGTGTGTAGTGAGGAATTGCTGAGATAACAAGTGATATTATTACGGTTGGTGAGCTAAACATTGTGTCATTGGCCAGTCAGTTACCCACGTTTGGCATCATTGGTGATTGGGGTCATGCGATTGTTATGGTTGGTGAGGGTTGTAACCGTCCTTATGTGCAGTAGTTACTGAGGTCAGAGGGTCATGTTTCAAGGTCTTGCTGTCGCCTGTAAGGGGTCAGGTCATATGTGGTGCACATACGAGGCTGTGGTGTGGGACGGGTCAGCAAAGATCCATCTCTCATTACCTCACCAGGTGAGTGAGCACGGCGACCTGTGACCCCCTTCCCCCTCCTCTATCTTGATGATAGTTGGGTAACAACTGTGATTGTGACCGCACACACACACACACACACACACACACACACACACACACACACACACACACACTGTACTATAATATTAGCATCATGTTAATGGGGGAAGGTAGACCACCTGGATATATATATATATATGATAAGTTGGATTGTAACGTGTATGTTGGCGGTAAGTGAATGCTTCGCTGGGTACCGAAGCCTTGAACATGAAGCCAGAAGCATTACCCCCTCATTAAGATGTTGAAACACCCACGCCTTCAACACGTCCGTCAGTCATAATGTCTTGATGATATACGAAGTTACGGGGACGGACGGCAACACAGGTGGCAGTATTGATGGGCGTAGAGTCATTAATGGAATTTGTATAAGGTAATTGTTACCGGAGACGATAAGGGTCGTTGTGTGAAGCAAGTATCTACATAGGGGTCGTACAGACGCATCTATTTAGGGTAGAGTGTGGGTGCAGTGTGAGGAACAGGGAGTGAGTGCACAGTAATGACACACCGAGGCACATGGTATATTAAACTTGTACACGCAAGGAACTTAAGATTTATGGTCCTCCCGCTGGCAGAGTTGCCTCAGCCCTTGAGCAGGACCGGTCGACCACAGAGGGGCAGGACGAAACGACCCGTGAGCATGGCCGTACCACCTACCATGCAAGAGGGTTCGAGCGAGGCGGTTTTTAGACTGGTCTCAGCCTGACCAAACCCCATGGCCACAGCTTCACCTGACCCCATGGCCACAGCTTCACCTGACCCCATGGCCACAGCTTCACCTGACCCCTGGCCACAGCCTCACCTGACCCCTAGCCACAGCCTCACCTGACCCCTGGCCACAGCCTCACCTGACCCCCTAGCCACAGCCTCACCTGACCCCTGGCCACAGCCTCACCTGACCCCTAACCACAGTCTCACCTGACCCCTAGCCACAGCCTCACCTGACCCCTAGCCACATCCTCACCTGACCTCTAGCCACAGCCTCACCTGACCCCTAGCCACAGCCTCACCTGACCCCTAGCCACAGCCTCACCTGTTCCCTGCCCACAGCCTCACATGACCACTGGCCATGGTTTCCCCTGACCCCTGCCTGGCCACGGGTTCACCTGACCCCTGCCTGTCCACTGGTTCACCTAACCCCTGGCCACAGCCTCACCTGACCCCTAGCCACAGCCTCACCTGACCCCTGGCCACAGCCTCACCTGACCCCTAGCCACAGCCTCACCTGACCCCTGGCCACAGCCTCACCTGACCCCTAGCCACAGCTCCATCCCATTGCTGTTGCCTCGGGCAGCTGACCGGATGAGGTATCAACACTCGTCGTTTTCTTTGTCCGTTTTCTATACCCGGAAGAAATGGGTGTGTCTGACAAGGGCGTAGCCAGCCATTCGTTGAATAAGGATTTATTTTCTCGGGCGCAGGTGATGTTATAAATGATGCGGACACGCGAGGCATTGTATGGTGGATGGAGGTACTCTGTTGTCTGTGGTGGGGCTCATGTTTTGTATGTGGTGGTGGCAACCCAGGAGGTGGTACTCTCTTCCTGATGACTCGTGGGGTTAGGGTTATGGCGGGAGGAGTTGTGGGTTTGTGTTTGGAGCTTCTGGCTCCGTATCTCTCCTCTGTGTGTGTGTATGTGTGTGTGGTAAAGTTAGCCAACATAGGAAGCTGCTGATATATCTGCTTTAACCCTTGATTACGGTTACTTAACGCGTAGTATGACAAGACGAAGCCTAGCGATATTATAATCGTGTGGCCGCCGCCGCCGCCGCTCCCTTCCGTTGCAACTCTGAGCTTGTTACACTAATAGACTTGGGACGCTTCAAAGCTAAAGCTAAGGAATCCATTAAATGTTAAGGAAATAATCCGTCTTTTATCGCGTTTCTTTATATCCGAGAAAACACGGCCGGTTGTTTATGTTTGGAGTGCGATACATTTATCTACGTGTCGTCCGCGCCATCACTCTGCCCTACAGCTACAGGAGAACAGCGGTCAACAAGCCTTTGAATTTACCGTGTCCCAGTGTGGCACAGATTGTCGCTATAGTTTAGGAAATAATCACAGTGGGCTGTATCATGTGAGATCAGACTTATGCGTTAAACAAATAACGTCCAGTTACCCAATCGTTTATGTAAAGATGAAGAGTGTAAATATTTACGTCTGGTTTGGCGCTGCTAAGAGGAAGCCAGAGCCAAGCTGCACGACCAGCCGGGTCTGGCAGCCTCGCGGATGGCGGTACTGTGGGCGCAAGACATCGTCTTTAAAATAGATGACTGAAAAATAACGTGAACATCTCGGGAACAGGGATTGGTCGTGAATTATTACGTGCTCTTTCGAACGACGGGTAAACCAACTTGATTTTTTTTTTCAGTTACTGTGAAGAATGAGAATAAAAAAGAAAAGAAAATGAATGATGAAGATGTCCGGCCCTCCGCCAACGGTTACCGTCAAGTGCCGGTGGTATTCGGAGGCCAACATGAATGTTTCAAAATGGTAAGCTTAGCCGTTGAGACATGCTTGAAATACTGTTGACTTTGGTACGTGAGACCGTTGAACTTGTTGAGCAACTTGGAACCTCGGGCGTCCAGCAACAGAGACGCATTCAGGGTGCTTGGGCCAGCGTGCCGCCGTTGCCAAGCCTTGGGTTAAGGTTGCTAGGCCGCGCCCCGGCATGAAAGGAAGTGTCTAGTCCGTGTGGGGGAGGTGAGGGTGAGGTGGTGTCAGTACCATGCCGTAGTGAATCATTGTTGTCGTCTCAAGGAGCATATAGATCGATCATCCTCAAGATCGCTTGCATATCTTAATCATGATATCGGTCACCTCCGTCAAACACCCAAAGTATTCAGATGTCGATGGAAGATGGTCACGAATGAATTGATAACGAATGATATTGATGATAGGGTAGGAAGCTGTCACGCCATTGAGTCTTTGGACGTTGTGTGGAGGGCGATGCGTTGGGAACGGTTGATCACGTCACAGAAGAACAGGGAGAGAGGCTTGGTGTATTCTGGGGCCAGGTTTAGTATGCTGACGAAACATACATTTGCCAGCGATCATTTCTCTTACCAGGGATTGATAATTATGATGTGCGTCCACGTAGGTCATTGTGTCTTGTGGGTATTTTGATGGATGGTATATACTGCGTCTGTGGTGTCCATTTGTTGATTGATACCCTGGTTATGTGAGCACGACGGTACGACCTTACGGTCTCATGGGGGTGTGATGTGTCTTGACCTGACCCTTAAGGTTAAGTGTCAGGCCTGGTCATTACACCCCCCATGAGGTCAAGCATACCTGAGAGGTGTGACCACTGGTTCTGTCACTCGACCAGACAGAATATTTACGTAATTCACGTTAGCCGGCTGAAGCCACCAACACCTCTGCATGTGGCGGCCTGACCCAGCCAGCCAGCCCCTGGCCACACCACACCGTCAGTAAGGTCGTGTTGCACCTCATGAGAGTAGCTACCGTAAGGTATATTAACTGAGGAAGAAGCATTGTCTTTGTGCTTGCAGACAAATCAAAGTTTTTTTTGGAGTGAACGGGAAATTAATGTTTGTTTGCCGCACCATCTCCACGTCCTGAGGGCCACACCATACATCACCACCACCACCTCCCCTGCCACACACTGGGTCTCTGGTGTCGAGTAATGACACACCACAGTCACAGGCGAGCCGTGAGGCGACGCCTCTGCCACACAGCTGATTCACTGAGGCAGGTGCGACACGCGGCAACAGACTCCCGCCTGAGGCTTGACCTTGGGACTCAGAGAGGGAAGGTGTGGGATAGGTTCGTGGGTGAGGAAGGACTCCGTGGGTGTTACTAGGGTGAGACACGGGGGACCAGGGATGGATGGGTTGACGTGTTGGTGAGTGCTGGAGTTGAGGATGTGGGTGAGGTGGTGGTGTGTAGGGAGGTAGATGAGGCACGGTTGATCGGTGGGTGGAGGAGGGATGGGGCGCGGTATTTCCTGCGGTGTGTCCCGGGAGCGACCACCGACCGGTCATGACCCACCTGCTGGCCTGCAGGTTCCTCCCCCCAGGATGACCACCACCACCACCGCCGCCACCACACGTCACCACCGCCACCACACATCACCACCGCCACCACACATCACCACCGCCACCACCACCACACATCACCACCGCCACCACACATCACCACCGCCACCACACATCACCACCGCCACCACACATCACCACCACCACCACACATCACCACCGCCACCACACATCACCACCACCACCACACAGGCCCTTACTCATCTGAACTGACTTGAATTTACAGTAATGTCATGTAACTCACTGACTCTACAGTAGTGTCATCTGACTCACTTGACTCTGCAGTAGTGTATCATGTGACTTACCTGACTCCAGTAGTGTCATGTGACTCACCAGACTCTCCTGTAGTGTGTCATCTGACTCACCAGATTCTAGAGTAGTTCGTCATGTGACTCACCTACCTGCACCGCCTCATGTTAACACGTTCCTCACTACATATAATGTAACGTATTACAGTCATTAGATCCTCATCCACCCACTCCCGTGGATCTTTTGTGCCCTCTGTATCCTCCTCTGTGGCGCCCCCGCCCCACAGGACAGGCCACAGTGCATCATGAAACAGCCGATATTTGACGACCCAAAATCAGAGAGATCACACATCTGTACGGCCATCACGGGTCTGCCCCACACACACAGTCGTGTCTCCCTGCCTCCCACTACTGAGGTCTGACCGTCTGTGCGACTCCGTCAGCGACGCCGGCGGTGTGGGAGGTACGTGTCACCTCCGGCGGTAGGGTCGTCCCGCGTCCCCTCTCCCCGTCCCACCTTGACCCGTGTCTGCTTTGCTGAGACTAATATCCTTGACGACATCCCGACACAGTATGCAAACTGAGCCATGCCCGCCCGAGCTATGTAAACGGCTGATCTCATCGTCTCCATTGTCAACACATTCAGCAGCTACATGTCGTTAAGTGTGACGTACCTTAACCTTCTCTGTATGATTGTCGGTGTTAGCGACACAGCCAGTGCCAGTCCCATGTGGAATGTATCTGATTTGATCTTTTATATTCCTGTCTCTGTCGTCAACACCTGTACAGAAACTTGCCTCATGTTTCACATACACACTGATACATCTGTGTCTGTGATTTTATTTACGTATATATAGAAATGTGTGACTGTTTCTCTGCCTGTCAATGTTAATAAGATATTGTCTTAATGTACGAAATGTGCGATGGATTATGGACTTGCCTGCTTCTTATTGTATACATGTTATTCTTCGTGTAATCGTCAGTACCAATCACTATACAGTGATGATATGTCGTTTGCCTGATGTGTTCTACACCTGATGTGTTCTACACCTGATGTGTTCTACACCTGATGTGTTCTACACCTGGTGTGTTCTACACCTCCTTCCATCTCTGACGGGCAAGATGACCCACTGGGGCCCTTGTGTGTCATCTTCCTGTGATGATTGTACCCACCGTACGTTCTGTACCTGCCTCCACCTACCCCCAGGCCACGTACCATCCATCCAGTGGTAACTTCGACCACACCAAGTACTGTTTTGCACTACCATAATGTCAGGTAAAGCCAGGACTCCGATGCACTGATTGTCCACCTAAAATAATTTTTGTCATTAAACTGACTGGACCAGTGTTAAGTTTATCAGTAACGAATATGATTATTGTTGACTCGTCTCTTTATCAAAGTAGAGATAGTATTATGAATCATGTTGTTGGTTTATGTAAACGAGGGAAAGAATTGTAAACTTGTGTATCCAGAGCAGAGGTTAACCCCACTTTATGGTCAGGGAGAGGCAAGGTCATCGAGGGTGACCTGTGCCCTAATCCCTTCACTTGTTTCTTAATTCAGTCACCTGCCGGCCCCGCCCCGCTCAGTGGCGGCTAATGTATCATATTCTGGTTCTCTTTATCGAAGTCCTGAGGTTGTAATTATACGAAAGCGCTTGATGCTACGTATTTTCCATTTCCTTATGGTTTTACCTGCATATATACTGTATGTGTATATATTGGAAAGGATCACAATTTTTCGAGACATCAAGTATATTCCAATGAGTCCCGGTGGACTCATAGGTATATATATATATATATATATATATATATATATATATATATATATATATATATATATATATATATATATATATTCCTATGAGTCCACGGGGAAAATGAAACACGAAAAGTTCCCAAGTGCACTTTCGTGTAATAATCACATCATCAGGGGAGAGACAAGAGAGGAATATATAACAGTCAGTTGATATACAGCGAAGAGACGAAGCTAGGACGCCATTTGGTAAACATGTGATTGGACAATCATATGTTTACCAATATATATATATATTTATTTTACCATCCTCCCAGCTGGCGTCACGTGACCCCACAGCAACAGTGGTGACCCCTCGAGGACGTGGGTATGGCTGAGTTGGTGGGGAGGGGGGGTTGAAGGGCCCACCACGCCCTCCACCAGCTGGTGTATCACGCCACCCGCCCACGCCGCCTACGCTCCCTACGTCCGCCCGCGCCGCCGCCACCCACGCCTCCCGTCCGCGCGCCACGCATTTGTACGTCCGTCGTGCGTTTGTTGATGTACTCACATCTCCTCCTCCTCCGTCTGCCAGGGGGTGGGTGGGTCACAGTTAAGGTCTTGGACGAGCCTGACGCTCTCCCAGGGGAGGAAGAGGGAACGGGGGAGGCTAAGGCGTCAGTTCTTCCCCCTTGGGGCCAGGCCGGGTCGTGCTTGGTGACCCAAGTCGTCGTGGGCCAGGCCGGGCCGGGTCGTGCTTCGTGACCCAAGTCGTCGTGGGCCAGGCCGGGCCGGGTCGTGCTAGGTGACCCAAGTCGTCGTGGGCCAGGCCGGGCCGGGTCGTGCTTGGTGACCCAAGTCGTCGTGGGCCAGGTCGGGCCGGGTCGTGCTTCGTGACCCAAGTCGTCGTGGGCCAGGCTGGGCCGGGTCGTGCTTGGTGACCCAAGTCGTCGTGGGCCAGGCCGGGCCGGGTCGTGCTTCGTGACCCAAGTCGTCGTGGGCCAGGTCGGGCCGGGTCGTGCTTAGTGACCCAAGTCGTCGTGGGCCAGGCCGGGCCGGGTCGTGCTTGGTGACCCAAGTCGTCCCCCCCCCTTGTCCCGCCCCCCGCCCCCATCCTAGGTAATCAAGAGGCAAAAATGGGGACTAGGAGGGGCGGGGGGTAATTAACTTACCCTCCCTCGGCTAATTAGGCGAAATCACAGCACAGATTGGTGATGACGTCATCAAAGGTGATGATGACGTGGTGTGTAGAGTCCTGGTGACGTCCTGAATTGTGGACGAGTCCCACTTGATGACGTAGAAGGATTATATGATGACGTGGTGACTGCATCCCACGATGACTTCAACTGTGACGTCATTAGTCTGTGATGAGGTAATGGTGGCGTCATGGGTAACGACTCGGTGATTTGGTGAGTGACGTCACGTGTCATGTTTGACGGTTGTGGCTATATGGCGTCAGTTCGTGACGTCAGGGCAGTCAGCACCACGTCATTCGTCCTGTCGGGGTTGGACATAGCGTCCCCCGCGCCTACAACCTGCACGCATCTGTGTCGCGCCCACGCGGCCAGCACGTGCCCAGGCCTGGTCACCAGGCCAGCAGAGGTCAGAGAGAGAGAGAGAGAGAGAGAGAGAGAGAGAGAGAGAGAGAGAGAGAGAGACCATCGTTTGAACAGCTGTCACTTAAGGCCTTGGCCTCGTGTGTGTGTGTGTGTGTGTGTGTGTGTGTGTGTGTCTGTGTGTTGGCTGAGGGGAGTATGTTTTCGTCTTAGGCGTCGACCTTTCCAGGTGACCTCCTCCCTCCAGCAGGAGGGCACGATGGCCGCCCAGGCGTCAACGTTGACCCTGAAGGGTGAGCTCGAACGCCCTTGGTGTGCCGAGGATCATCTCGTCCTGCTCAGGTCGCCATTGTGACTCTCTCAAGTTCGGCAACATTTGCCAGTCGCAGAAGTGCTTGGTGTGAGGTTGGTGGAGACGTGTAAGTGTTAAGTGTCCCTAGAGGCAAGCCACCTCCTCACCCGGCCTAGCGAGCAGCAGCTGGGGTGTTGAGGGCTGAGGTGCTCTCTTGTGAGGCTTGCAGGTCATAGGCAACCTCGGTGTTGGGTGTGGTGTGGTGGTGGTGATGATCATGGAGGTGTGGGAGGGCATTGTGCCTCTGCTGCTGCTGCTGCTGATTATGTCTTCGTCACCACCGCCGTCGGGGTGTTACTGTTAGTGAGGGAGGCTGCCGCCCCTCCTCCTCCTCCTCCTAGCCTTGAGCAGGGTGTGGGAAGGGTAGATGTAGGTAGGAGGAGGTCACCTCTACCAGTTCCTGTAGCCAAGCGTCGTCATAACATGGTAGGTTATGACTGATATCAACCCAACCCGAGGGATCTCGTAATCGCTGGTTGTCTTGTGCAGGTGGAACGTTGCCCCAGGGTTGGGTTAGCGTAGGACCGGGGAGTGGAGCTCCCTGGCAGAGACGTTATGTGGTTGACCTCCTGGTGGTGGATATGGTTGAGGAGGGAAGTCCTGGTGGTGGATATGGTTGAGGAGGGAAGTCCTGGTGGTGGATGTGGTCGAGGAGGGAAGTCTTGGTGGTGGATATGGTCGAGGAGGGAAGTCCTGGTGGTGGATATGGTTGAGGAGGGAAGTCCTGGTGGTGGATATGGTCGAGGAGGGAAGTCCTGGTGGTGGATATGGTCGAGGAGGGAAGTCCTGGTGGTGGACATGGTTGAGGAGGGTAGTGCTGGTGGTGGATATGGTTGAGGAGGGAAGTCCTGGTGGGGGATATGGTTGAGGAGCGAAGTCCTGGTGGTGGATATGGTTGAGGAGGGAAGTCCTGGTGGTAGATATGGTTGAGGAGGGAAGTCCTGGTGGGGGATATGGTTGAGGAGGGAAGTCATGGTGGTGGATATGGTTGAGGAGGGAAGTCCTGGTGGTGGATATGGTCGAGGAGGGAAGTCCTTTTGGTAGATATGGTTGAGGAGGGAAGTCCTGGTGGTGGATATGGTTGAGGAGGGAAGTCCTGGTGGTGGGGTTGAGGGCAGGGTGCGACCTTCCAGGTAGACGACCTGCTCACCTCCTCCTGCTGGGGGGTAGCAGCTCCAGGACCTGCCTCTGTCATGGTGGTTCCTGGTGGCGGGTGATAGTGTTGGACAAGGTCTGTCCCACACTACCGGCTGACGTGCTCGCACTGGAGGACACCTTGTTTTTACCTAGGCTTGCCTCCCTCACCCCCTACACTACCCACCACCTCCCGCTCCCCCTCACCAACCCCACCAATATGTCCCATCCTGCTGGAGTTCGGTTGATCGTGTCATCTCCTGACAACTGTGCATTTCACATCTCTCTTTAAGTCATCTGTATGTCGGAAAGTATACTAAAAGACTGTGTTTATATTTCTGATGTTGGTGGATTGAAAAATGTGTCGGGGTGTAGCGGTGGTGTTTGGCCTCGTGTGTCAGGGTGTATCTGTGGCGTTTGGTCTCGGGCGTTTGGGTGTAGATGGGGAGTATGGCCTTGTGTGTTAGGATATAGTGACGATGTGTGACCCTCCTCCCTGTGTAAGGGTGTAGCCACAGATAACAGCCTCCGCCAGCCACTGTGCACCAGCCTCACCACGCTACCACCACACAAGATAACCCTGGACAAGGAGTAGGGACGCTGTCTTCCTCAGCGCCACACCAGCCAGGCCTCTCCACCACCACCAAGCATCCTCCTAGACTTCATCGGAGCTCTCGACTGAGCCGTGAGACATTCATCATCCTCAACATGACGGAGGAGAGAAGTCTCATGCCGTGGCAGACCTGCACAAATGGATGTAGCCAGGTTGTATGGACGGTGTCTTCTGGCGTGGAGTCCCGTACTGCACGTCGCAGTCCCTCACCCGTGGCGTCCGCAAAGAGATGGGTCTCTTGCGCTTCCTCATCTTCAGCAGACGATCCCCTACCTGGTGGCTGCACGGCGGAACTCCGCCGACCGTTCTTGCTATTGGGCGCACCGTCCACAGCAGTGGCTCGTCCCGGCTACTGTATAGATCTCTCCAACTGAACGCCCTCACCAGCACCCACAAGTGGACAGTCCCCAGCCGTGTCACCGTCTGCCAAACCATGACCCCCTAGTCATGCACATGACTCGCTGATTACCACACACTGTGGTGCGCACAAGGGGCATAGTTTTTGATCCCACTTCCACCACCTGTTAAGGAGGAGGCACTAAGCCCACCAGTCATTTCCTCATCAGATATTTCGTGGGGGGGAAAAAAAAAACCTATTGCACCATCATGGCCCGTGTCATCTGCCACCAGAGACCCCCCCGACCGAGCTCCCACAGACCGCTGCACGAACACCCTCGTCCCTACCAGTGTGAACACCGCTATGATCACCACCCCGCCTGCCTGCCTCCCTCCCCGGTGGTGGGGCAAAGACGTTTTTAACCCTCGCTTTCTCATGTTCTAACCCCAGTGGCTTTTTTGGTATTTCCTCTGTATTTTCAGCCTTTGGATGTGATTAATTCCGTATAATAATGATGATAATAATAATAGTCATAATAATGATAATCGAAATGTTGATGATTACACTGATAATAAGTGATAATCAAAAAGAGGAAGTGGTTAGTGTTGGTATGACGTCACGTGTATAAAGTCGAGATTCTCCATCGAGCGAAGATGGTCCTTGTGTCTCTGGTAACGTACGTCACTGTATTTGCCCGTGACGTCACTCCTTGCCGTGTGACGTCACTCGCTCATGCGCAGCTCATGATGATGTCAGTAACCTCCTCAGGTATATGATGGGACGGCCCGGCCCCGCGCCCCCCGGGTATCTGACCTGATCCCTGATGGGGCAGGTTAAAGACAGGCCATCATACCGACGTGTCATACCCTCATTATAAAGGGTCGTGGTGCCATCGTGTTCCAGGGTCGTGCCGTCATGCCCCAGGGTCGTGCCGTCATGCTCCAGGGTCGTGCCGTCATGTCCCAGGGTCGTGCCGTGATGCCCCAGGGTCGTACCTTAGATTGATGGTGGTGGGGTGAGGGTGTTGGTCTGGGTAAACACTGATGCCGCGTTACTGGAAATTATTCAGTGGCACCAGGCGCTACCTGCCTGCTTGAGGAACTGACTGACGGAGCCTGATTGCCTGCCGTACTTCGCTGTACTACCGGCATTGCTGCGTCTTAATGTAAACTGGTGTTGCTTGGTATGCCGTACCTCAGTTATACGACCGGTGTTGCTGCGTCTTCATGTAAACTAGTGTTGTCTGGTCTTATTATGTAACCTGTTGGTTAGTGTTGCTGGTCATCCTGTGCGGCGCCCTTGGTAGTTGCTGTGCGGTGTGGAGCTGCTGCTGCTGCTGCCAGTACTGTTTGAGAGGCTCAATGCAATACCCTTTTGTGTAGTGTAGTGTAGCTACGAAGGTGGAGGATTCCGGTGAAAGGAGACTTGTGATGTCTGCTGTCTACACCAACCAATGCCCTCGTCCTCCACCACGCTCATCATATGAAAAGAACTTCCTGGCATTTTCTTTTTTTTCTTTCCAAAGTTACTTGCTTAATTTCAGGTTGCGTCCTCTGGTTTATCCATACATCTCTCGCACAGGTGTTCACTATCCACGCCATCGGTCTCTGTGTGTCTGTGTGTGTGTGTGTGTGTGTGTGTGTAGCAAGAGAAAGCTTTCTGGATGTCATTTTTTTTTCTGGGACGGCCGACGCTTTGTTGTTAAAACAGACACACTGAGGTTAGGAAGTTGATGGTGAAAGTTACACGCCCACTCACACACTCACTTGATAACGGACGCATGCTATGGAGGATTGCATCAGCTAATTGCAGATAAGTTGGTATCATTATATACACTAACCCCAGCCCAGTGGAGGAGGTGTGTGTGTGTGTGGAGGAAGTGGCTTCCTTCTGATACACCCACCAGATACCTGCTAGTGGTAGGTCACGTGAGCGGCTCTCCTCTCCTTCCTTCCCTCCCTCCCGCCCCACAGTACACCCTGAGCCACCCTGTAGTACGCTGTGCCGCCACACACTATGCTCCTCTCACAATACATGACTACCCTCGCAGGCCACTGTGTCAACCCACAAGATTCTGTGCCTCCAGCTACAGGAGGTAACAAAGGCAAAAATTCCCCCGATGGATTATTTTCTGGAGCCGTCCCTGGGGAAGGAACGGTCAAAATTGGACGGATTCTCTGGGCGGTCTGTGGTGGACGAGGCTGCGCCAGTCATGGCGGCGTTACGGGATTTCTACGTCTTGATGAGAAGAAATTCTGGCGCAGTGAGCCACCACATAGCAGGCGGTTGCTGCGCGCGCGCGCCAGGACGACTTACCTGTTGGGTATGATGACCTGGCCTTTGACCTGATCCTTAAAGTGGAGGTCAGAGGCAAGACCGTCATATCCAAAGGGTCGTAAGGTCGTGCTCAAGCAGGTAGATTGTAGGTAGAGGTTGGGTTTAGTTCTGTGAAAGATTAGGTTAGCTTTGTGAAAGATTAGGTTAGCTTTGTGGAAGATTAGGCATAGCTTTGTCAAATATTAGGCATAGCTTTGTCAAAGATTAAGTTTAGCTTTGGAAGATATGACTTAAATCTCGCGCTAAGAACTTCAAACTGTCAGCTTTTAATGTGGCTTCATCATGACCCGCGCAGGGAGCCCATGGCGGCAGGAGTGGCAGATGTGTTCCTTGATTTCACTGGCTGGCTGTGGTGGAAGCCTGCCACCGACGGACGGGGGTTGGCCAGCCAGCAAGTTATCGTTAACCTACAGCCATATATGCTCCACGTAGTCGTCTTTTGTTTTCTTTCTTAATCCCTGGCGGAGGTATACCAACTTAGACTTCGAAAAGAAAGGATGTTTTTGTGATCGTAGCCATCGCGTTTGTTCTTGGGTCGTATGTGGTTAGACCAACAGAGAGACGGACTGACACACACACACACACACGCACGCACATAACGGCGCAAAACCGCTTCAGCGTCCTGGCGTCGCCGTGGGAACAAAGGAGGATTCCCTGGCCACCACATTTGTTGACATAAAGGCGTCCCGCTTGAGTATATTTGGGTGGTGATGTCACTGAATGAGGTTAGATTCCCTATAAAGGTGTTCGGTTCTTCATTTTGACATGCGGATGTTTGGATAGATTACACACGTCTTTAGATGGACATTCCGTACTATTGTGTCATTTATAGGGAAAAGGAAATCTTGGATACAGAAGGGTTGTTTTTATAACCTGAATATAGGGATAGCCACAGTATGCACTGGTATCACTCATGATACCACCATTACCTGGTGGTGTAGAGGAGGGTAATAGCAGGGTCATGATACCACCATTACCTGGTGGTGCAGAGGAGGGTAATAGCAGGGTCATTGGCCCACAGGTTCGAGGAAGAAAGATTGTGCCCTGGAGCGAGGTGGTGATGATGACCCTTGGGACCAACGCCTTGGGTAGATTTGGCCATCACCTGCTTGTGTGTGTGTGTGTGTGTGTGTGTGTGCGACGTGGATGCTTTGTTTGTCTCTGGTTAGTGCCCAAGAGCGTGTAATTTACCAGGCAAGACCAGTTTCGTTACAGCCGCTGCATTAGGCCATCATGAGCTGTGGTTACTTGTAGGTAATGAAGGTTGAATAGTCAGCTAAAGTGGCTGTGTCTCGTTGTTAAGCCAACTTTACGGTCAAGAGTATTTTGTTGTTGTTGTTTAATGAAAATGTAATGATCCATCGTATATGTTACGTAAAGTGAACAAATCGCTGAAACTTTTGGAAGTGTGTGTGAGCTATGTAGTTCAATGAAAATGTAATGATCCATCGTATATGTTACGTAAAGTGAACAAATCGCTGAAACTTTTGGAACTGTGTGTGTGAGATATGTGGACCTTCGTAGCAAGTCGGTGATGAATGTGGATCGTGGTATTAGCACACGAGCAGGGAGGGAGCAGAGGTGGTGCCGTGTTAATCTCTAAGCTTCACATGAGTTACATTGTTTCGTGATGACCCGCTGTGGTGCTCTCGTTTGGTTTTGGCAGCTTACCTCCTCCCCCGTTGCACTCCACATCCCTTTCACATCAAAATGTATGTTTTTTTTCTCTTTTGATGAAATAACTTGTCATGAAACGTCTGATCAAACAAAGTATACAGGAACATATGAGAGAGAGAGAGAGAGAGAGAGAGAGAGAGAGAGAGAGAGAGAGAGAGAGAGAGAGAGATGCTTGGTTTTTGGTCTGAATAACTTGGACCTCAGCAGCCTCGCTTGTGATACCTAGTTAATGGCGGGTAAGAGCTGACAGTTGGTAAGGGGAAGCAGACAAATGGCTGTGGCCTGGGTCGCAAATTACAGCTGTAATGCGCACAGTGAGCATGGTGACGCTGGCACCACCAACTTGCCGCAGACAAAGGCCCAGCCTGAGCCATGGCAAGATGAGTAGCGCGTACCGTTGCTCAACCGTGGCGCCCTCACCAGCAAGGTACCGCGGCTGGTCTTTGGAGGAGGAGGAGGAGGAGTAATGTCAACGGTGAGAGAGTACCCCACCCGCGGTGGACTTGGCAGGCAGGGCTGGGCTTATGTGTGGGGCGCGGGCCGGATCCCTGGGGGCTCGCTGCTCCTCCTCGTTGCTGAATGTGTCATCAACCTCCGCTGGAGGGTAGCTGTTGCCTGGCCGACTTAGGTCACGTCCAACTGAAGAGAGGTAGGTCGAGTTTCGCGAGTGATACTAGAACGCTCGAGTTTAATAGTGAATTTAAAAGAGAGACAAATTAAGTGGTGTATGGGACGAGGAAGGGGAAGCCAGATGGAGGTTAAGTGACGTGAGGTGAGGGAGCTGGCGTTTACTTACGTCAGCTCATGCAGCCGTGCGTGGGTGAGCTGGCGTTTTGTTTACTCACGTTTACTCATCGAGCCCAGCGTGGGCCGGGGTGTAGTTTCCTGGGTAACATGGCATCTCCACAGGGTTGGATGGTTTACGTCACAGGACATATTTTCTCTTTTTTGTACTCGCCAGACACATAATATTAACGGTACCAGATAATGTATTAGAGGTTGTCATCTTTTTATTCTGTAGTTCTGGGTTGGATGTTGCAGTTGTAAGTAAGAGTAAATAATAAAAGCCACGAAATTGCAGACGTTCGGCTACAGAGACGATCGAGTGAACGTTCGTCCCCACGGTGAAAGGTTTGGCAACACCGTGAAAGTCTGTAGCTTGATCAACATGATCGGCGGACGTCATTGTCGCCTCTTTATTCCTAACCTGACCTGACCTGACCTCCTTTCACGATGTTGCGAAATTCTTCCGCCGTCCTGACCACGCCACCACCGTTGCCCTCGGTGAAGTAATGCGTGAGTGATCTATGGGTCAGTGTTGCTACACACCACCTCCTCACACTTACCTTCTCACGTACTGTTTCGCTCACACGTCACGACCGAAGCGTAGGGCCCTTGGTCGGGTCTTGCTCGTCGTCACGGGGGTTAATTCTCACATCTCTTATTTTCCAGTTTAGAAAATACCACAAACTTGCAAAGGTCGCAAAGTGTAAATGTTGCTTTATGGCCTTCTTGTTGTTATAAAGCATTTCAGCAAACTCCAAACTTTCACGTTCGCCGCTACTTCGAGAAAGTTTGAGGTTCGGGGAAGCCTTCGTCATTCCCGCCAGCCCAGCAGGTTTCCGGTAGAACTTTACGCTTGCGTCCAGGGACGGTAGGAAGTGACGTGTTCTGCCTCACTTCCTCTTCTTACTCCCAGGGTCAGGAAGTGTACCCCTCCCCTGCTCCCGAATGTGTACTACCAACGTATTGTAACCTCGTCTGGCATGACCTCATCATTTTACTAGTATTAGTGTGTATATAATGATGACACCAGTGTATTGTGTAGATAGCATGTTTGTGTGGTTGTTGTGAGACTTTTAGGCTGCTGCCGGAGGCGTTACAGAAAACGTCCGTGGGACAAATGCAAAAGTAAGAGGCCAGTACTGGCATGTCTTCTGTTCACTCTTCCCTCGCTGAGGTGAGGCGGTGAGGAGATAGGTTTGTTTAAACATCGTCGCTCGTGTTATTTCAGCGGTGAAAGATCCCGTTGAACGGCCCTGAGTCTCGCGCCAGCGCTTGCCGCCACACGAACCACTTCTAGTACTTGATATTCCCCAGCCTGATGTGAGCGGGAGCCTGCTTGTGGCGAGCGAAGAACCAAAATTGCTATCGAGACAAGGTTTAGTAGAGCGTGAAGAGAAAGCAGAATCACTCGTTCGTAATCAAGTCATCCGCATTTGTTATTATGGCGGACGGGGTCACAACGCTCACCAGTTTTGCACCCGCGGTCATGTACTGTGTCGCGCAGTGGTCGGGATTAGAATGTAAAGTGTTGTAGATAGAGAGAAAAAAGAATATATATACAGTAATAACTGATAGTGAGCAACGGCGTCGTGTAATGTCAGTCAGGAGGTCTGGTGGGCTGACGTGCCAGCCGACTTGGTGCTGAGGTGGTGGTGGTGGGTGGGTGGGTGGGCCAGTCGTGACATCATCGTACTCTGACGTTCCGTAGCGCACGATAATACTAACAATGTATCATTAAGGACGATGTAATTCCTCTCCAGTACGCTAACGGCATTTTATTTTATTTTTTTTTTAATTATTACACTTCCTGTAAGTTTTAGATTATTTTCGTGTATGATATGTCCTGTGTAGTTGAGTTCCTGCATTCTATGACCAGCAGCGGGAGAAGAGGTGAGCGAGGGAGTAGAGGCAGTGTGGCAGGTGTGGGGATGGTTGGCCACCCTCCATCCGCGCGGGGGGGAGTGTGGGGCTGTGCCTGGTCCTGTCCTAGGCTGTGCCCGGCAACGTCTCCTTAATGTGAACCATCTTGCTAATGAGCCCCGAGTGTGCGGCATCGTGCACAAGTGTGTTGCAAGTCGTGAGGCGAGGGTTGTGAGTGAACAGTGGGTTGTCTTGTTGCAGCTGGAGAGGATTTAGGGGTTTGGTATGGAACTTGTGACTCATGTTTCGGGGTAACTGTGAAAGGTGATATGATGGGCTTTGTCAGAAGTGTGTGTGTGTGTGTGTGTGTGTGTGTGTGTGTGTGTGTGTGTGTGTGTGTGTGTGACATGGCAGCCACATATAGATGCACTGGAAGGCACGACGTAAACATGACATAGTTCTGAATTTAAAAAAGGATAATCTGCAGATGATATTATAATGATATTTGAAGTTAGGCTAGAGAAGCGGACGGATGGACGTGAGGAAACACTTCTCCAGTAGCTGGGTGATGGTGGATCCTTGGAACAAGCAAAGTACATGTGAACGACGTTGGAAACTCTTAAAAGTACATTTGGTAAAGATACAATATCACTGGTGGGGGGAACCTTCGTGTTTGGTGAGTGTTCCTCAACCTACGTGTGCAGGTAATCGCACAGATCAGCACACCTGTGTTATGATCAAGACGTTACCTCATCATATGACGTATTTGTGGGAGAGAGGAATATATTCAGTTGGTATTCATGACAGCCAGGCAGGCAGACAAGCTGGGTAAATTTGCTCAGGGTTATGTGATGGTGGAGGTTATCTGCTGTGCACACGCTGGTACCTGGGTGCCTCCCGCTGGCTCAACACCGCCTCGACGTTTCCTCTCGACTGCCTCTCCATCCCCCCACACTCGCCACCTTCCACTCCTCCCCAACTCCCACGTAAGAACACCCCCTTCCCAACGCTCACCTCATCCCTCCCTTTGAAATGTCTTTACACTGGACAAGCTTCGGGTATTTCCTGTGTTCTCGTTTTATCTTTAAATATGAGTTTGAATATATATATATATATATATATATATTATCCCTGGGGATAGGGGAGAAAGAATACTTCCCACGTATTCCCTGCGTGTCGTAGAAGGCGACTAAAAGGGAAGGGAGCGGGGGGCTGGAAATCCTCCCCTCTCGTTTTTAGTTTTCCTAATTAAGGAACAGAGGAGGTGGCCAAGTGAGGATATTCCCTCAAGGGCTCAGTGCTCTGTTCTTAACACTACCTTGCTGACGTGGGAAATGGCGAATAAATGATAAATGATAAAATTTGTAAAATGATTAGTTTATGAACGCTCGTTGTCTGTCTTAGACAATCACATGTTTACCAAATGGCGTCCTAGCTTCGTCTCTTCGATGTATATTAACTGACTGTTATATTTCTCTCTTGTGTCTCCCCTGATGATGTGATTATTACACGAAAGTGCACTTGGGAACTTATCGTGTTTCATTTTCCCTGTGGACTCATAGGAATATATATATATATATATATATATATATATATATATATATATATATATATATATATATATTATCCCTGGGGATAGGGGAGAAGGAATACTTCCCACGTATTCCCTGCGTGTCGTAGAAGGCGACTAAAAGGGGAGGGAGCGTGGGGCTGGAAATCCTCCCCTCTCTTTTTTTTTTTAATTTTCCAAAAGAAGGAACAGAGAATTGGGCCAGGTGAGGGTATTCCCTCAAAGGCCCAGTTCTCTGTTCTTAACGCTACCTCACTAACGCGGGAAATGGCGAATAGTTTGCAAGACATTCATATATGTGTTGTTATAAGTAGTCATTATTTTATATAGCCCTGTGGTGAGTATATTCGTGTAGTAGACTAACTCGTTTCATTGTTGCTCAGCAGGTATGGTCGGGGAGTCTATGTCACCGGGGTCATCGGTGTCGTCGGGCGTGTGGTCGTGGGTGGACGGGTCCTCCTCGTCCTCCTCCTCCTCCTCCTCGTCGTCCCGATCCCCGGCCCACCGCTCAGCCACGCCCTCGCCTCCGCTCTCCGAGTCGAGCCCGCCCAACATCGACGACGGCCTAGAACTGGATGACTCCCTCTTCGACGACGCCGTGCCCAGGAAACGACGGGTGAGTACCGCTTCATGTTCGGGGGGTCGTCTGCAGGAGAGGATGTCGTTGAAGAATGGAAGTGCTGGGTTGGTGTAGGGAAGAGGTGTGTCTACTGTATGATCGACGGGGTGTGGTGTTCACGTTATCAGCTGGGAAGATTGAATCGTATATATATGTGTATATCTGAGGGTCCTCAGTTGCTGGCTGGGTGCTGGCGACATGACAGTCGCCGCCACCGGGCGGTCGGGTTATGTAAGTGTACCACCGTGTGGGTGATGGATGCCTGGTTGTGATTACCATTTGTGTTACGAGGAGAGAGAGAGTGTTTCACGCCCAGGTCTTTCCAGAGAGAGAGAGAGAGAGAGAGAGAGAGAGAGAGAGAGAGAGAGAGAGAGAGACGATAACAGCCGGTGGACATGTTGTGTGGAGTCCTCTTGTCATGTCCCTTGGCGATGAACACAGGACTTGGGAGGGACTCTTGTGTGCCGTCTGTCAGACGTGACACGTCAGGACTGAGGTGTTGAACGCCACGAGCCTGTCACCGTTGATCATGTGAGATCAGTACGTAGGATTAGATACGACCGTGTCAGAGCAACGTGCGTTAAGTGAACGCGTGGGAGGAGGAGGAGGAGGGTTGGGGAGTGTTTGAGGAGGAGGAGGAGGTAGGAGGGCGGGCGGCGGTGCCTGAGCGATGGGTGTGAGGGCGGGAGGCGGGCCTGAGCGATGGGTGTGAGGGCGGGAGGCGGGCCTGAGCGATGGGTGTGTGAGAGGGCCGCCCTGAGGAGTGAGCTTGTTTATGCCAAATGTTACCTGAGTCATCACATTGTCTCGGCCTCCGCGTCCAGCCATTACTGTGGCCCCAGGAAGCCAGGTGCGACGGCCGGACGTGAGATGTATTGTCTTTCTGTAAACCCCCCTTGTGGTTTATAAACCACAAGGGGATATATAAAACTGTCATGTTAATCTCATATGTGTTGTAGTTTAGTTCTGTGGCGGCCATTTATTTCTGTGGGGTGCTTGGCATGTTGTTTTTTCACCAGTGCACCTGTTTATCCGCATTAGTAATGGATTTTACTGATAAGAGGAAGGTATATGATGTCACCAGTTGGGTAAGACAAAGGCAGGTATGGAGTGTGAACATTGATCCATTTTTGTAACAGTTGCAGTTGTGAGTGTGGTCACGTCCGCCTGTGAAATTGTGTCAGAATAGGTTTGGATACTTGGTTCCACATGGCCGGTCAGGGACGGTGTTCAGGAATGCCTGCTGGGGCGAAGATAATGGCAAGACTCTGGATTATATTGACTGAGGAAATTCTAATGGATCGTACGAGACGTGGAATGAGGAACCCTCCCTCAGCCTGGTGAACACGACGCTGTTACTATCCTGTGTGATGATGACCTGGCCAGTGATCTTCTACCCCCTTTGAGGGTCAGGACAAAGGTCAGGCCATCAGAGCCGAGAGTAATACCCGTCGTGCACAAGAAGTTAAAGAAGAAAGTGTTATTTTAGCTGTACGAGTCATGGGCAGCCGCCAGCAGCAGCCCCGTGTCGGGTGGTGGGTGAGGGAAGTTGTACGTCGCTGCACGAGTGGTGAGGTGAGGGGGAAGGCGGGTCACCGTGGCGAATATCGAAGGGAGGGTGACGTTGTGTGTGCATTCGGGGTGCTTTGAGGTGGGGGGACGCGGTGCATGAGGTAGAGTGCCACATTGCTCCATGGGAGTGCTCGGGGCCGGCCGGTGTCAGAATCAGCTGTTCGCCTGGCACCGGGCCAGGACTCTTGCCATATGCAGGGTTCACCATTCTCCGGGCCCGTGAGTGCGCGTGTAGGGTACATAGTCCATAGTTAATGTCTGATACGTGACTGTTATAACAATGGGTCGGCGTTGTTGCCAAGGATGTCATGCTAGGTGTGTGGAGACACACTCGGTGTTTTCAGAGGCCACAAACGCTATGTTAGGAGTGTAATTGCGCTGATTCAATACATTACCAGACTGAAGTGTTTTCTCTACGATCCTATTCATTTTTCTCTCTCTCTCTCTCGCTTCTTCCACGTCTGGGGAAAGCCTTTGTGTATGTAAAGTAAGAAAGAGAGAGAGAGAGAGAAGTTCCATTTGTGTAGAAATGAGTAATATAACAAATGGAGAGTGGCAACACTGATGCCGCCTGTTGCTTCTAGCATTCCCTGCTGGCGGGCTGGTGGCGCCCCTACGCAGCCTAGCAGGCCGCCTCTCTCTGGCGGGGACAAGGCTTCACCACAGGGCCATAACTTTCATCCAGTTATCCTTGTGTTATATCTGTACCATAAGTGGAACTTACCCCAAATCATTATTACTCAAGGTTTCGTAGTGTGTGTGGTATAATAGTTGTGTACGTACATAGTGTATGTGGTATAATAGTTACATGTACGTACATAGTGTATGTGGTATAATAGTTACATGTACGTACATAGTGTATGTGGTATAATAGTTACATGTACGTACATAGTGTATGTGGTATAATAGTTACATGTACGTACATAGTGTATGTGGTATAATAGTTACATGTACGTACATAGTGTATGTGGTATAATAGTTACATGTACGTGCATAGTGTATGTGGTATAATAGTTACATGTACGTGCATAGTGTATGTGGTATAATAGTTACATGTACGTGCATAGTGTATGTGGTATGATAGTTACATGTACGTACATAGTGTATGTGGTATAATAGTTACATGTACGTACATAGTGTATGTGGTAGGACTTGTATCCTGGGCTGGTATATTTTGCTGTGACTTCCATATGTAATTTCACATATGACAAGTCCCTTGACCACGGTGGTACTATCTTTCTGTAAGACGATACGACCCGTGGATTTCATGACCTGACCTCTGACCTGACGCTTCATATCAGCCCATCATACCCAAGAAGGGCACCATCGTGCCCAGGGACCGTACCGTTACACTGAAGGGGGTTTTAAGCTCAAGTTGGGCCGCTGGAGTAGTCAGTCAGCCTGGCACATTGCCAGCCTAGCAGTGGATGATTTTTTTTAATCCCACGTTCGGAATATTTTCAGTCATGGCCGGGCGGGTGTAGAGCAAATTCTTTCAACACCGGTCAGATAACTGGGTCAGTTTTCCCCGATACTTGTATAACATAGGGACCTTCAGGTACTGTGTGTGTGTGTGTGTGTGTGTGTGTGTGTGTGTGTGTGTGTGTGTGTAGGAACTAAAGTGAATGTAGACCTCGCGGGTTAAGTTAGCGCTTCTTGTTGACGCTGTGAAAGTAGCAAGTGTTTGTTGATGGTATGACGATGTCGTAGACTGGTGATGCGGGCGGACGGACGCACGCCTGTCATAACCCTCCTGCTGGAGGAGTACCCTCTTGCTTCCCAACGCATTTTGTAGTGTCTTAAAAACCGCACTGGCTTGATGTTCGTTGAGGGTTTAGAGAGACTCGCGGGAAACGATGGATTGCTACGAAATTGCCTCCTGCGACGCGGCTGGCCCCTCCAGAATCATCTGGCTGCGTTGTGCGGAGCCTAACGTGTTGCTCGCTGCCGGCTGGCTGGGTCCGGACATCAGGAGGGAGGCCGGCCGGCTCCCGTCAAGGCCCACCGGCCAACACTGACATCATGAGCCAAAGCGAACGTCAATATTAGTATTCCATGATTCAGCCTCAATCGAGTATCTCTGCCGTGAGTCATCTGCAGCGGGATTGATGGTGTCACAACAGTATCAGTTTTCATCATTTCTTCGTCCCTTGGCCGCCATTGTCCTGTAAAGGAATCAGTGTTTGTAGCACTAATGATAGGCAGCGTTTGTCGCTGGATCATTTGGAATGCCCTCTTTTACAACCCCTGCACTCTCTTCTTAACCCCCCGCCACTTTCTCTTGTACATCTCCCTGTTACTTGCACTCCTTCCTTGTAAGAAACGCCCCCAGTCTTTCGATATTTGTTTTGTTATACATCTCGTTCATAAGTTAAGAAAATAGATCCCGTGATCCTAAAATGGGTTTCGTACTCACGGAGTAAAATGTCTTTACATTGTTTATACATTTTAGGTAAAGAGGGAAAGCAAACCACAGTGGCAAGTTATGGCAGATGGGAAACTGGTGGTTGCGCATGAGGGAAAGAGAGCTGTTCGATCAGCCTAGTCAGAGGTCTCACTCGTATCGTTGTTAGGCCTGTCTCTGGCATTGTGCTTTCTGGCCCATACTCTCGTGTCGAGATACATTTTATTCGTCTTCCTACTTCAACCATGACCCGTACATACCCCTGCTTATAATGTATTTACAGCCTGGTGGGCATTAAGCACATCCACGGTTATGTATGAAGGAATCACACCCTCTGAAAGCTACGTTATTGTTAGTTACGGTGAGATATGGTGTTCAGTCGTATTGGGTGCGGTTTTTTTTTCTATTTCTTTTGACGTTTAATAACTTTCTGCTGATAGAGCTGTTCTGTTTTGAATGACCTGTTGGCGTCCCTTACCCGAGGTGTGACTGCGTCTTTTTGTGCGGGAGGAGAGTGACTCTGCTGATCCAATCCAATTTCATCACCAGTTTTACATTACATTTTTGGCTCTGTATATGACGCCTCTCGTGCTAACTAGCCTATCATAGGACTTTCGTGGCTGTAACCCCTGCCAGCAGTATATATATATATTTTTTTTTTTTTTTTTTTTATACTTTGTCGCTGTCTCCCGCGTCTGCGAGGTAGCGCAAGGAAACAGACGAAAGAAATGGCCCAACCCCCCCCCCCCCCATACACATGTACATACACATGTCCACACACGTGTATACATACCTACACAGCTTTCCATGGTCCACCCCAGACGCCTCACATGCCTTGATTCACTCCACTGACAGCACGTCCACCCCTGTATACCACATCGCTCCAATTCACTCTATTCCTTGCCCTCCTTACACCCTCCTGCATGTTCAGGCCCCGATCACACAAAATCTTTTTCACTCCATCTTTCCACCTCCAATTTGGTCTCCCTCTTCTCCTCGTTCCCTCCACCTCCGACACATATATCCTCTTGGTCAATCTTTCCTCACTCATTCTCTCCATGTGCCCAAACCATTTCAAAACACCCTCTTCTGCTCTCTCAACCACGCTCTTTTTATTTCCACACATCTCTCTTACCCTTACGTTACTTACTCGATCAAACCACCTCACACCACACATTGTCCTCAAACATCTCATTTCCAGCACATCCATCCTCCTGCGCACAACTCTATCCATAGCCCACGCCTCGCAACCATACAACATTGTTGGAACCACTATTCCTTCAAACATACCCATTTTTGCTTTCCGAGATAATGTTCTCGACTTCCACACATTTTTCAAGGCTCCCAAAATTTTCGCCCCCTCCCCCACCCTATGATCCACTTCCGCTTCCATGGTTCCATCCGCTGACAGATCCACTCCCAGATATCTAAAACACTTCACTTCCTCCAGTTTTTCTCCATTCAAACTTACCTCCCAATTGACTTGACCCTCAACCCTACTGTACCTAATAACCTTGCTCTTATTCACATTTACTCTTAACTTTCTTCTTCCACACACTTTACCAAACTCAGTCACCAGCTTCTGCAGTTTCTCACATGAATCAGCCACCAGCGCTGTATCATCAGCGAACAACAACTGACTCACTTCCCAGGCTCTCTCATCCCCAACAGACTTCATACTTGCCCCTCTTTCCAGGACTCTTGCATTCACCTCCCTAACAACCCCATCCATAAACAAATTAAACAACCATGGAGACATCACACACCCCTGCCGCAAACCTACATTCACTGAGAACCAATCACTTTCCTCTCTTCCTACACGTACACATGCCTTACATCCTCGATAAAAACTTTTCACTGCTTCTAACAACTTGCCTCCCACACCATATATTCTTAATACCTTCCACAGAGCATCTCTATCAACTCTATCATATGCCTTCTCCAGATCCATAAATGCTACATACAAATCCATTTGCTTTTCTAAGTATTTCTCACATACATTCTTCAAAGCAAACACCTGATCCACACATCCTCTACCACTTCTGAAACCGCACTGCTCTTCCCCAATCTGATGCTCTGTACATGCCTTCACCCTCTCAATCAATACCCTCCCATATAATTTACCAGGAATACTCAACAAACTTATACCTCTGTAATTTGAGCACTCACTCTTATCCCCTTTGCCTTTGTACAATGGCACTATGCACGCATTCCGCCAATCCTCAGGCACCTCACCATGGAAAGCTGTGTAGGTATGTATATTTGCGTGTGTGGACGTGTGTATGTACATGTGTATGGGGGGGGGGGCCATTTCTTTCGTCTGTTTCCTTGCGCTACCTCGCAAACGCGGGAGACAGCGACAAAGTATAAAAAAAAAAAAAAAAAAATATATATATATATATATATATATATATATATATATATATATATATATTTTTTTTTTTTTTTTCATACTATTTGCCATTTCCCGCGTTAGCGAGGTAGCGTTAAGAACAGAGAACTGGGCCTTAGAGGGAATATCCTCACCTGACCCCCTTCTCTGTTGCTTCTTTTGGAAAATTAAAAAAAAAACAAGAAAGGGGAGGATTTCCAGCCACCCGCTCCCTCCCCTTTTAGTTGCCTTCTACGACACGCAGGGAATACGTGGGAAGTATTCTTTCTCCCCTATCCCCAGGGATAATATATATATATATATATATATATATATATATATATATATATATATATATATTTTTTTTTTTTTTTTTTTTTTTTTTTTTTATACTTTGTCGCTGTCTCCCGCGTTTGCGAGGTAGCGCAAGGAAACAGACGAAAGAAATGCCCCCCCCCCCCATACACATGTACATACACACGTCCACACACGCAAATATACATACCTACACAGCTTTCCATGGTTTACCCCAGACGCTTCACATGCCTTGATTCAATCCACTGACAGCACGTCAACCCCTGTATACCACATCGCTCCAATTCACTCTATTCCTTGCCCTCCTTTCACCCTCCTGCATGTTCAGGCCCCGATCACACAAAATCTTTTTCACTCCATCTTTCCACCTCTAATTTGGTCTCCCTCTTCTCCTCGTTCCCTCCACCTCCGACACATATATCCTCTTGGTCAATCTTTCCTCACTCATTCTCTCCATGTGCCCAAACCATTTCAAAACACCCTCTTCTGCTCTCTCAACCACGCTCTTTTTATTTCCACACATCTCTCTTACCCTTACGTTACTTACTCGATCAAACCACCTCACACCACACATTGTCCTCAAACATCTCATTTCCAGCACATCCATCCTCCTGCGCACAACTCTATCCATAGCCCACGCCTCGCAACCATACAGCATTGTTGGAACCACTATTCCTTCAAACATACCCATTTTTGCTTTCCGAGATAATGTTCTCGACTTCCACACATTTTTCAAGGCTCCCAAAATTTTCGCCCCCTCCCCCACCCTATGATCCACTTCCGCTTCCATGGTTCCATCCGCTGACAGATCCACTCCCAGATATCTAAAACACTTCACTTCCTCCAGTTTTTCTCCATTCAAACTCACCTCCCAATTGACTTGACCCTCAACCCTACTGTACCTAATAACCTTGCTCTTATTCACATTTACTCTTAACTTTCTTCTTCCACACACTTTACCAAACTCAGTCACCAGCTTCTGCAGTTTCTCACATGAATCAGCCACCAGCGCTGTATCATCAGCGAACAACAACTGACTCACTTCCCAAGCTCTCTCATCCCCAACAGACTTCATACTTGCCCCTCTTTCCAGGACTCTTGCATTTACCTCCCTAACAACCCCATCCATAAACAAATTAAACAACCATGGAGACATCACACACCCCTGCCGCAAACCTACATTCACTGAGAACCAATCACTTTCCTCTCTTCCTACACGTACACATGCCTTACATCCTCGATAAAAACTTTTCACTGCTTCTAACAACTTGCCTCCCACACCATATATTCTTAATACCTTCCACAGAGCATCTCTATCAACTCTATCATATGTCTTCTCCAGATCCATAAATGCTACATACAAATCCATTTGCTTTTCTAAGTATTTCTCACATACATTCTTCAAAGCAAACACCTGATCCACACATCCTCTACCACTTCTGAAACCGCACTGCTCTTCCCCAATCTGATGCTCTGTACATGCCTTCACCCTCTCAATCAATACCCTCCCATATAATTTACCAGGTACGGCATATATATATATATATATATATATATATATATATATATATATATATATATATATATATATATATATATATATATATATATATATATATATATATATCCCTGGGGATAGGGGATTAAGAATACTTCCCACGTATTCCCTGCGTGTCGTAGAAGGCAACTAAAAGGGGAGGGAGCGGGGGGCTGGAAATCCTCCCCTTTCTTGTTTTTTTTTAATTTTCCAAAAGAAGCAACAGAGAAGGGGGCCAGGTGAGGGTATTCCCTCAAAGGCCCAGTCCTCTGTTCTTAATGCTACCTCGCTAACGCGGGAAATGGCGAATAGTTTAAAAGAAAATATATATATATATATATATATATATATATATATATATATATATATATATATATATATATATATATATATATATATATACTGAGTTTTGCGGGTGTGTGCCGTACCTGCAAATAATCTAGTGAATGACTTGATTCAGTTCCTCGCGAACTTGATGGTGTTATCTCTGGAAGGTGGACGTATACGATGAACTGTAGATACAGCGACACCCAGTTGTGTTTTTTTCCTCCTCCTTTTTATTCCCCTGAGTAAGTGGGACATGTGTGGCCTCCGATGCGAGAGTGAGGGAACTTTGTATGTGTCGGGAAGATTCTCTTGTACAACCACAATGCTGAAACTGGACGTCACACGATGTATGAATGAGTTCTGAGATGGACGGCATTTGGGTCCGCCGTATTCAAGTGGGAACGAAGTTAGGAAGAGACACAGTATATATATATATATATATATATATATATATATATATATATATATATATATATATATATATATATATTCTAGTATTCGCCATTTCCGCGTTAGCGAGGTAGCGTTAAGAACAGAGGACTGAGCCTTTTGAGGGAATATCCTCACTTGGCCCCCTTCTCTTTTCCTTCTTTAGGAAAACTAAAAACGAGAGGGGAGGATTTCCAGCCCTCCCGCTCCCTTCCCTTTTACTCGCTTTCTACGACACGCAGGGAATACGTGGGAAGTATTCCTTCTCCCCTTCCCAAGGGATAATATATATATATATATATATATATATATATATATATATATATATATATATATATATATATATATATATGGATAGAGTTGTGCGCAGGAGGATGGATGTGCTGGAAATGAGATGTTTGAGGACAATGTGTGGTGTGAGGTGGTTTGATCGAGTAAGTAACGTAAGGGTAAGAGAGATGTGTGGAAATAAAAAGAGCGTGGTTGAGAGAGCAGAAGAGGGTGTTTTGAAATGGTTTGGTCACATGGAGGGAATGAGTGAGGAAAGATTGACCAAGAGGATATATGTGTCGGAGGTGGAGGGAACGAGGAGAAGAGGGAGACCAAATTGGAGGTGGAAAGATGGAGTGAAAAAGATTTTGTGTGATCGGGGCCTGAACATGCAGGAGGGTGAAAGGAGGGCAAGGAATAGAGTGAATTGGAGCGATGTGGTATACCGGGGTTGACGTGCTGTCAGTGGATTGAATCAAGGCATGTGAAGCGTCTGGGGTAAACCATGGAAAGCTGTGTAGGTATGTATATTTGCGTGTGTGGACGTATGTATATGCATGTGTATGGGGGTGGGTTGGGCCATTTCTTTCGTCTGTTTCCTTGCGCTACCTCGCAAACGCGGGAGACAGCGGCAAAAAAAAAAAAAAAAAAAAAAAATATATATATATATATATATATATATATATATATATATATATATATTCTCGGGTTATGCATGATGTGTTGTGAAAGTGTGACTGACGTCTTTATGAGAACGTGCCAATCCTGTGATCTTGGGTAGAATCAGATTCGGGGTATAGAGTTACTGGCGAGATCTGGGTGACCTATTGGTCTTGGAGCCGAGGGTTGAAGTGTGAGGTGGTGGTCAGATGTGGTGATAACCGAGATTCTTCATGCTTGAATTAGGGTTGTGTGTGTGTGTGTGTGTGTGTGTGTGTGTGTGTGTGTGTGTGTGTGTGTGTGTGATCTGTTTCTACTGTAAGGAAAGTTTTACGGATGTGATGACTATTTTGATGATTGCATTTTGAAGGGAGAGTCTTACATTCTTTTTGCCCCGCCTCCTTAACCTAGTGTATATATATATATATATATATATATATATATATATATATATATATATATATATATATATATATATATATCATGTCTTTACTTCTATGTATGTATATATGTATACATACCCACCACCCTAGATATAGGAGAGGATGAACAGCTGGGTAGACTGTGGACCAGCATCTGCGACCAGGATTCGAAATGTGCCATATGTTAACAGTGTTGCTGAAGGTAAAAGCACTTCGCCTCCTTCGAGGTAAATCCCACGAGTTTGTATCCATCACTACGAGTGAAATCAGGTAACATGACGGTTCAAGATTATGAGAGCCTCTCATCATTAGAGTTACTTGCATTGAATCACGTCATGACCTTCCCTTCTCTAAGCTAGATAGATTTAAGTGGTTTAATCTGCTCTGATGGGGTTTATTTCTCAGCCCAGGACGGTAGCTCCAAGCTGCTGTTGCACGCTCTCCATTCTGTCTTCTCTTCTCTTTTTGAGGTAGTGTGTGTGTGTGTGTGTGTGTGTGTGTGTGTGTGTTGTGTGTGTGTGTGTGTGTGTGTGTGTGTGTGTGTGTGTGTGTGTGTGAGCCAAACTGAACACAGTATTCAAAATGGGGACGAACCAGTGAAGTGTAGAGGATAAGGATGAGTCGTTCCCTAAAAACTTTAGCTGGAAGGCGCTACACCTACTTACTTATAAATGCAAGAATGTTGGTCGCCGCTCTTCTTTCCACCGCAACTTTGCTTACGTAGCCTTAGCTCACCAGAGATTATTATTATTCGAACGACCAAGTCATTTTCCTCATTCACCTTCTGCTGCTCAACAGCATTCACACTTGCACCTTGCCGTTTCGTCTTGGCCTCCTTCATGTAAGACTGTACATTTATCGATATTAAGATTTCTGTGGCCACTTAGGATTAGTTATTATAATTATTATTATTATCATTTATTATTATTATTATTATTATTACATAGCCAACATACTTACTCGGCACACCTGCCTTCATTCCTCCAGTTGGGCGTCAGGTGTCGAGCGCGGCCTTGTTGGCAGGAGGGGATGTTTGTGGTATGGTTGGCGCGCTCCTCACCTGCGTCAAGACCCACAAATAATATCATTAGGCGCGCTATCTGTGTACCTCCTCCCACCATGCGATACGTTAGTCATTTAAGGTTTTCCTTCGTGTAATGGTAATAATAATAATAATTATAATAATAATAATAATAATAATGATAATAATAATGATAATAATAATGATAATAATGGTAATAATAATGATAATAATGGTAATAATAATGATGATTATTATTATAATAATGATAATAATAATAATAATTATTATAATGATAAATATTATTATTATTATTATTATTATTATTATTATTATTATTATTATTATTAACGCGAAATATACCGTATGACGTACTTTCTTCGTGTGGGACTGATGAGCAGATTGGCGTGTGAAGGTGTGTATCATGAAGTGAGTGGTGTCGTATACATGGTAGTGCGGAGGGAGCGGGAGGTCTTGAGGGCCATGGTGGATAGGGAAGGATCGGCCGCTGGTCCCCCGCACATGACGGGGTACACACACATGGCCCTTTATCCTGAGTGTGGCTACCCTGAGCTGTACGGTTTAACATACGTGATTGAACGAGGTGGTTCGATTGTTCCCGGTCATTAGGTGTTGCGAGAGAGGTGGTAGGGCGCGGTGGTGCCCTGTGGTAGCCAGGGACGTGCCTTGGGTTGGGAATACCACCACCCCTGGGGAAGATTGTCGCCAGGATATCCTGCGTTCCTCACCACACACACACACACACACACACACACCCACTCTTCCCTGGCGCGGCGTGTACTCTCCCAGGAACCCCTTCCTCGCGTCCGTCTCCACAGGATGTGATGTAGGGCTTGGAGAATAACTCCGTCATCCCCCGGACTGTTAGGTGTCCGTGGTTTTTCCTTGAGGATGTGGCAAGTGTTGGGGCGTCGTTAAAGTCCCCTTCTGGAGAATGGCAAGCTACGCGGGAGAGGCAGAAGAATGAGGCCTGTCATGCGTAGGACGCTTTGAGTTGTGAGGATTCAAAAACTTGATACTGCTTGAGCAGGGCTTTACGTGCACCGTGTCACACGACGGTGCAGCCCTTTGATGTAAGGGCGTTGACCTTTGACCTGACCCTGCCACCTCGGACTTTCTCGTAAAGTCACGTACACTACCTCATATTATCTGATTATTGATGATTTAACCACACTGGGAAAACAGCAGTGACAATGATAACAGAAGGAACCATAAGAAACGTTATCACTGATAACAGCGGGTACCAGGAGAGCCAGGGGGTCTGATCTGTGCCTTTACGTGCTGGTGACGCCCCTGAGGACGGTAGCACACCTGGCCACGGTAGGTAAGCTTCTGGTGCCAACGGCTCCCCTGCCTCGGTGGAGCAGGGGTGACGCGCGTGGGGCCAGGCCAACAGGGTGGACCTGGTGGAGCAAGGAGGGCAAGTCCAATATGGAGGAGGGAGCCTCACTCTGGCCTCATACTTTGTGGTTCGTGCCTCAGTGTCATCACCCTCTGCACCTGCCCTCACCCTGGCCTTCTTCCAGATGGTCCTCGCTGCCCCCCGCGTCCCCCGGCCCCCTGCCCTACACTGCTCCTCCTCCGGCCTTCCCCTTTTCGAGCCATTGTTTCGTCCTGCCATTCCATCCTCCAGCCTTGCCATTCCGGAGCCTCCCCATCCTCCACCCATGCCATCCAAGAGCCACCCGGGTCCTCCTCCTCCTCCCAGGGTCGCTTCCTGAACCCGTGGTATTAACCAGTGGGAGGCCCGGCCATAAATCTAGCTGTTGGAGGCCTAGGGAGAAAGCTGTAGACCATGTGGGTGGGGGAGGAAGCCGTAGATCTTTTACGATCCTGGAGGCCTGGACCTCTTGACATCCCTCACCCTCCACCTCCACTACAGCTGGACACACACACACACACACACACACACACACACACACACGCAACTGCAAGTACGTTCCCTTACTGAGTTGCGAGTCATTGCCATCATGCTGATCCTTAGTTGACTCTGTGAGAGTTTCACGTTCACTCTGGCGTACACGGACGCTCCAAATTTCAGACTCGTGGAAGCAGTTTGCCCACATGAGGACGGTCTCGATCGTCCACTGCCTTGTGAGCTTTCTTGACGGACAGAGAGACACACCCGACCTCTGTGGCTCTCACCTTCGATGATTTAACCTAAGATTTTGACGTGGTCGACCATAACATCGTCATCAACAGAGCCATTAACCTTGAGTTGCGGTGATGGGAAAGGTCCATTCCATGTCTTCAAGACTTCCTCAGTGAGCACTGCCGCTCAGGCTGCAGGCTTCTAAAGCGGCCATCCCCCACCAACCCTCCTCCACTCCCTCTAGGGTTTGCTGCTCATCCTCATACACGATGCCGAGTTGGCTCTACCTGCTCGGGGGCAGTACGAAGACTGTCTCTGCCTATGATGACAATTTTGAGGACAGCTCTTCCGTGTAGCGAAGTCCACCAAACGAGACCCCGAAGTCATACCCGTGAGCTTCGCCCCACAACCCTGTCCCTCGCAGTCATACAAGACCCCCTCACCATCGTCGGGTTGTTCAGCCCTCTTTAGATTCTCGGTGTCATTTTGGACGCCAAGCTAAGCTGGAAGGAAGACCCCCAGAACCACCAACACATTTTTTTTATTTTTTCAGCTGTCGCATCAACATCCTTCGTTGACGCAGTACACCTGACTCCTCCCGCCTCCTGCGCTCACGACTTCCATTCTTTCCAATATTCTGCTGACCCAGCTTAGAGGCTAGGCACGTCTGGCCTCTCTCGTTATTCACCTCCTCACAGCAGTGCGCTACTGGAGAAGGTGCAGGAAAGGGGCATGTAGGAAGGGCATGTAGAATCATCCTGGGTCCCTCTCACACCAGATTTTAAGAGGCTTTCTAGTCGTTGGTCCTGCCAACTCACTCTCTCCCCAGTTGTTAACCTGGATCTCGTGCGACAGTTTGCAAAGAATCTCCTGCATTATTCTCGCCACCGTCGCCACTTGTCCTCATGAGATCCCACGTCCCTCAGTTGTTGGACACTACGGCCTCCCTGCTCCCATGCGAGATCGTAGAGACTCGTATAAGACCCTCACTCCATCCCAGGTGGAGTGGACGTCATGAGGAGTCTGTCTTGTGATGACTCTCACGTCAGGTACGTGTGTAAACGCTCTCGGTCTGACATGCCACTTTTCAACAGCCCCTAGTGTTTATGTTCGTATTTCTTATAGATTTTCAGCCTTTGGCTGTCGCTGTTTTAGTAACTTGGTAATTATTATTAATTATTGTTATTATTATTATTATTATTATTATTATTATTATTATTATATTTTTTATTAATTAATTGATTGATATAGATTATTGCACAAACATAGGCAGTCAGGCCATGTATTGTATGTATGTTACCGTCATTCTGGCCCGTGCATTATGCGTCAACTGTATCATTGTTACGTTCAGTTGTACACCCTGTACGTGAGTGTAGGTGTTGTGGGGCGACTCCCGTGCCTGCTGGATCACTTGAACAGTTTAAACTTTTCTCATTAAGAAGACTTATGTTTGGCGTGACGCGCTGGTGTATTGATACATGTTTCCTCGCCACTTTGTGTAGGTTATGACACGCTGGTGTATTGATACATGTTTCCTCGCCACTTTGTGTAGGTTGTGACGCGCTGGTGTATTGATGCATGTTTCCTCGCCACTTTACGTAGGTTGTGAACGTTTGTATAGGGCGGTAGTAAGAGTTATCGTAGGGTCGGTCGCTGCCCAACGCTTCCCTGCGTCTCGACCAGCAGCAGCAGAAGAGGAGGAGGAGGGAGAGGAGTGGCGGCCTTTGACCGGCAGGAATTCCTCAGGTTCCACCGCGCTAAAATAACTCTGGTGCATTGTCCCTCCCGGCCCACCAGGAGCTGCTCATGTACTGCTCCCTGCCCTCCTCCTGTTCTTTGTCGTAGGTGTGGACAAGTGGAAGCGGCCGCTCACTCCTCGTCACATAGAAGTCATCTGATGAGGAACTGTAGAACAGAATCGTTTATAGACTTACGTTATCAGTGGTGAAGCACAGACGTTCTATAGAGAACAAGACGTGATAGAACATTGTCGTATTTGCATTTATTAGTTCTCAAGAGTTATCTGTCTGACGTAGGACGTCTGTTAAGAGTTCTGAGAGAATTGAGATCACACCATTGTCCTGGCGACTGACCTGAGGTGTGTCAGAGTGACGGGCGGGGGGTGTTGGAGTATCTTGTGGTTGTCTTAAGTGTGGGGGGGGGGGGGAATGTGAGCTGTGTCACCCGTAGTGAAGGTGACCCATCTTGATACGTGACGCAGCCACCGCGCACCACCGCCCCGTTGTGAACCCTCATGATAACAGGCGTGTCCCATGTGTGACCCCCTGGTGGTGGTGGTGAGAACTTACGTGGTAGGTACGGCTGTAGCGCAGGCCACACATGGGAGGCCAGGTGGCCGGCTGTACCACAGGCCAGGTGGCTGGGCTGACCGGTTGTGCCACAGTTCACGCACGGGAGGCCAGGTGGCCGGCTGTACCACAGGCCAGGTGGCTGGGCTGTGCCACAGTGCAGGGGCAAACCGTGGCTAGGGTAGCAGGTTGTGGCTGACGGTGCCACAGCCAGCATTCTCAAGGCCAGCGCATGGCACTTGGGGCTTGCTGGTGGCACCTTGCCCGCCCTCACTCCCTACTTCCTCGTGCCTATGGCCACTCATGTACGTGGTCTCCCTCCTCGCTTAATTACCTAACTTTACCCTCCCTGGTGCTTCACCACCAGGCTCCTCCCTCCCTGGTGCTTCACCGCCAGGCTCCTCCCTCCCTTGTGCTTCACCACCAGGCTCCTCCTTCCCTCGTGCTTCACCACCAGGTTCCTCCCTCCCTGGATCGTAGGAACTGCAGCAGACAACCTCGTCACAAACCATGAGGTCTTATCTCTCGTGTACATCTACTCCACCCAGTTATCACCTCCTCCTCCTCCTCTTAGTTTGCTTGTATGTCCCTCCTCACTGTTTATCCCCACTCCTCCTCCTCCTCCTCCTCCTCCTGCCGCTCCTCCTACGTTTCCTTCTCCATTTCCTCGTCGCCGCCGCCGTCGCCGCTGGCCTTGCGCCAGGGTTATCTGTTCCTGTTTTTATCCAGCAACGAAATTGGTGCGTATGTGGTGTGTGTGTGTGTTGTGTGTGTGTGTGTGTGTGTGTGTGTGTGTGTGTGTTGTGTGTGTGTGTGTGTGTGGCGATGCTCGAGGCAGTTACAGACGTTGCTGACATTCTAACTCAAGGTGGAGGAAGGTAGACTGGCATCTGTGTTACCGCCTGAACATTGCACCTGCTGCAGGAACTGATGCTTAGCGAACCTACGGTGGCTGATGTGGTACCGTCCCACCGCGCTACTGTGGTGGTGGAGGAGGCGGACGCTGTCTGGACCTTACAGTGGCGTGTGGCTCAGGTTACCCTGCTCCTCCTGGGTGATGCCACTGTAACTGGTGGCTCCCGCGAGGTGGGGACAGTACATGCAGGGGCTCGCTGCCCACTGAGAAGACTCTTCCTCATTATATACCCCTCTCCTCCCTCTGGTGCCCGCAAGGCCTGGACCGGGTGAGGACGTGTGTGTGTGTGTGTGTGTGTGTGTGTGTGTGTGTGTGTGTGTGTGTGTCCCCAGACTGAACCTTTGTGTCAGGAAACAAAAGGTGTTGGAGATGATCACGTCTCTCTCTCTGATGGTACCGGATAGTACCGCCCTTCTTCACTCTCGCCCATCACTTCCCAGGCCTTCTTCCCATCACCACCTGTCTTGCGCCCCCCCATCACCGCTCCAGGCCCCATCACCACCTGGCGGCCGGCGCTGCCTCACGTTAGAAGCATAATGTATCCCCGGGGCGGGCGGGCGGGTTGGGTCGGGTCTCCACCTCACACACTCCTGCTGACTCAGTTTGCGGCTCTGAGGAGTCTGTCTTTTCTTCCCCACCCCCTCGATCGTGTGTAAACAACGAGTGTCGGGAAGCCCTGGAGAAGGTTGCCTGCCGTTGGCTTGCTCGATCCGCGCCAGCGAGAGAGGCGCAGCTACAAGCTCGGGGAGGGGGCGCTTGTTTCTTCCTGGCACGTAGATCGTGAGAGCGCTGGCCGGTGGTGGTGGAGTAAGAGGTGGTGGACGAAGACTGAGGTGGTGGTGAGGATGGATCCTGAGGAGGCGGTCACTGCCGGTAGAGAGGATGTTTGCTACCACACCTGTGTCCGACCTTGGCATTTCCCACGAGATAATTGTCACCCACACCTGCACACACACACACACACACACACACACACACACCTGGGTGTAGGGAGGGAGGAAGGTGATGGTGTTCAGGTCAGAGGGCTACAGTCCCTCCAGTACACTCCTCAGCTGGGCAGAGCTGTGAACACTGATTATGTTTTACATTTTTCCTCTCTCTCTCTCTCTCTCTCTCTCTCTCTCTCTCTCTCTCTCTCTCTCTCTCTCTCTCTCTCTCTCTCTCTCTCTCTCTCTCTCTTTCTCTCTCTCTCTCTCTCTCTCGCCTCCGACGTGACGGGCACGTCCTACCCCGCCGGTCATGGCCGTCGTGGATGACTGAAGATATTGAGATTAAGATAATATGAAGAAATCAGGACTCTATTTATTTTTATCGTTCACTGATGATAATTGATTAATTATAATACGAGTTCCGTATATGGCTTTAGGTATTTATGACCATCATTGTTATTAACAATAATAATGTTTTTTCTCCTCCTCCTCCTCCTCCTCCTCCTTCTTATTATTATTATTATTATTATTATTATTATTATTATTATTATTATTATTATTTTATTATTATTATTTTTATTGTTATTATTATTATTATTATTATTATTGTCATTATTATTATCATTATTATTATTATCATTATTATTATTATTATTATTATCATTATTATTATTGTCATTATTAGTATTATTGTTATCATTATCATTATTATCATTACTCGTCTGACTGAAGTAAAATCAGGAATTGAACTTTAGAGGAGAGATCCTCGCTTGGCTCCTTCCGTTCCTACTTTGAACAACTGATGATAAAGAAGAAAAGGGTCTCTCTCTCTCTCTCTCTCTCTCTCTCTCTCTCTCTCTCTCTCTCTCTCTCTCTCTCTCTCTCTCTCTCTTGCTCGCCTTCAGCCACACGCAGGAGATACGTGGGTAATATTCTCTCACGTCCTGGCTGGACCCATAAGCTGTGTGTGTGTGTGTGTGTTTGTGTGTGTGTGTTTGTGTGTGTGTGTGTGTGTGTGTGTTTATGTGTGTGTGTGTGTGTGTGTGTGTGTGTGTGTGTGTGGCCATTTAATGATCACGGTGGAACCCAGAATGTAAGGTCAGCCCGGCTTTGTGTTTAAGGTCAGAGGAAACCTTACTGCTTTTTCTCCACGTAGAGTTTTGGACACCTTTGGTACGATAACTCATAACAAACACCTGTTGTTTGAGACACTGTGCGTGTGTGTGTGTGTGTGTGTGTGTGTGCGGTGTCACTGGGTGTACGTACAGTCTGACAACAGCTGGTCAAGCTTCGAGGTGGTTAGAGGTCTCCTGTTGTTATGTTTTCCAAGAGATGGAACACGAGCGTTGGCTCATGACTGGCTGGGGTTGGTGGCACAGCTGGTGTGGGTCATGTTGTGTACCTGCTGCACCACCTGGCAGACCCCAGGTGCACCGCTGTACAGTCAACCGGTTGTAAATAGAGCTCCGTGTTGTAGCGGGTTAGCATTGCTGACCTTGACGCTTTCGCGGGCTTGCCCGGGGTCGACCGCATAGGTTCGCATCCTGGTTACGGCATTCGGTCCACAGGCAGCCCAGCCCTTCATCCTCCCCCTTGAGATTGGTCGTTGAAATTGGTCTCTAGCTTAGGCTAGTGGTCTACTTACGTACATCCCATTGGTGACTGTCCCGTCTCAGCGAACATGAACGAGGCAAGACGAGGGTTATCAGTTGTCCCCTGTGCTAAATGGTGTTCAGACTCGTGTGTGTGTGTGTATATATAGATATATATATATATGTGAGGTCAGACGGCAGTGGCCAGTGGCCGGTGGTAAGTCATGGAGGAATGCCAGAGTCACTCCCGCCTTCCGTGGGTGTCTTATTGCTGTAACCTCACCAGGAGTACGATCGTACGAGGCTTGGCCAAGACAGCGGTGCGAGGCCTGGTTTTTGATGACGTAAACTTTGACCTGACTAGTAAGGGTCAGGTCAGGAGTCCTCAGACCCTCGTACCTCCAGGGTTGTTGTAGCTTCGTGCTCAAGGGGTTAAACGGGGACGATAGATACTACGTCAGGAAGATAAAATATGGATCTTGATTGGATTGTTGTGGTTGTGGGAGATAAAGGTGCTGTTGCTGTCTTGTTGGCGCTGTTGTGTGGTGGTGGTGTTTGTCACGTCCCTGTTGTTGGAGGGTTGTATCATACGGGTGGCTGTTGATGGCGATAGTCTGGTGCTTAATGATGTTGTTGTCGAAGGTCATACAGCGTTGGTGACTCTGTTGTGGTTTGTGATGGCGGTGGTGTCTGTGACCATTACTTGTTCCATGTTATTGATGTCTGTTGAGGTGTTGTATCGGAAGCTGATGTGGTTGATGGGTCTGGGTAGTTTGGTGAGGCAAGTTATAAGTGCATGTCGCTTCTTTTAGCTTTTGAAATGTGTATATTTGTGTAAGGATGAAAGAACAAGAAAAAAGAAACATTTCAGTGTTAGCCTGGGTGAAGGGTACACGTCCAGTGGTGGGTGGGTACAGTGGGTACGACACGTTGACACAGGTGGGTGAGAGGTGGGCCCCCCAGATGCCCGTCAGAGATGGAGGGAGGTGTAGAACACCTCAGGTACATCACTGGATCGTGTGTGCTGCTGACGATAACACAGGGAGAAATACAAGAGTTGAATAGTTTTTGGCATATGCCCAACACTTGTCAAGTTCACATTGGACTTTATATATATATATATATATATATATATATATATATATATATATATATATATATATATATATATATATATAATGTGTGTGTGTGTGTGTGTGTGTGTGTGTGTGTGTAAACGAAATAGTATTTGTATGGGTATGAATGCAGACATTATATCGGGGAGTGAGGAGAACACATCACATTAGCTCTACAGTGTACATGTGTCTTGAGTTACATAACTTGGCACTTAACGATATATATATACACAGACACGTTACATATATACCAGGCAACCCCCGCCTGACATGACTGGCCGCGGTAGGTAACAAGATAAGTGGTGGTGGAATGTGCATACCTTGACACGTTCCCATTTCTTATCAGTCGGGGCGATAACACTGGTCCTTCAGCACTCGGCAGACGCACCCGAGATAACTTCAATGTGTCAGGAGATCTCTGCCCACTGGCTGAACGGTGGCAAAACTTCCTGGTGTGTACATAGGGAGAGTCAGTTCCCCCGCGTGAGGGAGGAGATTTGATTTTTGTGGCGTGAGTAGTGCACTCCAGGCGTGGTCAAGCTGGAAGGATTCACTGTTGCTGGTGCTGGGGTGGTGCGAGGGTGAGTGAGAACACTGTGGCGACTCTGACGTGGGCAGGACGTGGCGGGTACATGGCACACCAGAGCACAGTTACGTGGTTTTGAGGTGAATATTTGGGGGGGCAAGTTACGGAGGTGGGTTGAGGGCTCCTCATATATTCAGTACGTAGGTACGAGCACAGTACGGGATGCGTCAGCGCCCATATACATGGACGATGGAGGGCTGAGGGAGCCCATTTATCCAGCACATAGACGCACTCACGTTACAGGGTGGGTCAGGACCCATGTTTGTGGACTGAAGATGGATGTGTGAGTCAGGTTACAGAGCTGGTGGGGGAGACGCTGTTCTGAGAATTACATATATCCATCAACCATTTTTTTCTCTCAGGGGCTGGCCAGATCTCCCAGCTCGGGGAACGTCTTGTCTCAGGGGCTGGCCAGCTCTCCCAACTAGCACGGGCAACCATGGAGCGGGAATCCCCCTCCCGACTACTGATAGGGACATAGATATTGGTAACTTGACCCCAGAAGGTGAAAGGTTAAGGTCAGTCAGTGCTCACCCTGTGTGTGTGTGTGTGTGTGTGTGTGTGTGTGTGTGTGTGACGGAGGAATATCAAGGTTTCATTTGTCTGTTGGAATTTGTATAACTTGCTAATCTTCACATTGGTTTGTGGGTGGGTCGGCACAGAGAGCTATCTTCATCTGGTGTTACACCCGTGTCATTAAGGGTGTTCCTTCTTCTTCTCCTCCTGTAACTGGACGAGTCCACACAGTGGGGTCGTAGGCCCACTCATCCTACCGCTCACCCTCCTGTGTCGATGTATATTGTATACCCATTGTCCTACGCCCAGTACTTGTCTTTCACCTGCCCCGAGCCATGTACCACCCTTCACCCTCATGGAAATGCTTTGTCTGTGTTTCTTCAGACGAAAAAGATGCTTTGATCCTCAGTCCTTGAGGAGGACGGTACGATCCTTGAGCATGACGTGACGGTACGATCCTTGAGCATGACGGTACGATCTTTAAGCACGACGGTACGATCCTTGACCACGACGGTACGATCCTTGAGCACGACGGTACGATTCTTGAGCACGACGGTACGGTCCTTGAGCACGACGTGACGGTACGATCCCTGAGCACGACGGTACGATCTTTGAGCACGACGGTACGATCCTTGAGCACGACGGTACGATCCTTGAGCACGACGTGACGGTACGATCCCTGAGCACGACGGTACGATTCTTGAGCACGACGGTACGATCCTTGAGCACGACGGTACGATCTTTAAGCACGACGGTACGATCTTTAAGCACGACGGTACGATCCTTGAGCACGACGGTACGGTTCTTGGGGATGATGGCCAAGCCTTTGACCTGACGTTTAAGGATCAGGTCAGAAACCAGGTCAGATCCTCTCCAAGGGTCGCACCGTCCTGCTCAAGGGAGAGGGGGGGAGGGGTGTGTTGATTAGGGGGTCGTTATCAGTCGGGTTGTTTTGATACGTTATCTTACTTATGGCTGAAGTACCACAGCCGGAGCCTTAAGACTGCCCCCTCCTCCTGTATTATTATTATTATTATTATTATTATCCCAGCTGATGATCTATATTTACCTTGGCTGGCTCTATGTTGTCGTGGCAGCATCACCCCACACAGTTAGCTCTCCACGATCCATGGCCTCCTGACGCGCGTCTTTTTTGTGTCTTATGGAGAGGTTGCCACTCGGACCTCACATCATGAGTGGTAGGGTTCCCTCTTCGTTTGTCTTGGGCCGCCGCCGCCACTTGACAACGTTGCAGGAGAGACGCAGGCCCCGATGGATGTGCGGTCCCGCCAGATAGATCTTGGCCGCCGCCTCCCCCTTTAGCTACAGTGATTCACACGTAATGTTTGCCTGCTTGTTGAATGCAGTTGTCAGTGGTGGGTGGTGACTTGAGGCAAGCAGAGGGAGCCGCCGACCCTGACACTGTGGATTATGACGGGTGGGGGGCAGGTGGTAACCGGGCGCCATGTGTTAAACTGTTGTGTACATGGCCCAGTGTCTTGGGTACACACTCATGTCAGTGTCAGGTGTCAGGCAGGCAAGCAGGCAGGCCGCGGTGGTGGAGCTCCGTGGTGGGTTGAGGAGGGAGGGAGGGAGGGAGCGTGCCCTTGACACTGGGAAGCCAGCCTCTCCTCCCCAGGCTGGCTAGCTGGGGTACACCAACCACCTCCACCACTCACGTGAGGCTGCCCCCTCTCTCCCTCACGCCTCACCCGCTCCACACCAGCTGGCTCTTGATCACCACAGTGGAGTGTGGGAGTGGTGGTGGGCGTGGATGAGTAAGTCGGGGTGATAGGGGTCGGTAAGGCGCGTGGGAGATGGGAGGGAGGTGTAGCAGGGAGGCGGGATGGATGGAAACATAATGCGGGGAAAATAGCTAAAGAAGGGAGGCGGAGCAGACTATGGTGTAGCGAGGGAGACATACAGGGTGTAGCAAGGGGGACATACAGGGTGTAGCAAGGGGGACATACAGGGTGAAGCGAGGGAGACATACAGGGTGTAGCGAGGGAGACATACAGGGTGTAGCTAGGAACATACAGCGTGTAGCGAGAGAGACATACAGGGTGAAGCGAGGGAGACATACAGAGTGAAGCGAGGGAGACATACAGGGTGTAGCGAGGGAGACATACAAAGTGTAGTGAGGGAGACATACAGGGTGAAGCGAGGAAGACATACAGGGTATAGCGAGGGAAACATACAGGGTGTAGCAAGGGAGACATACAGGATGAAGCGAGGGAGACATACAGGGTGTAGCGAGGGAAACATACAGGGTGTAGCGAGGGAGACATACAGGGTGAAGCGAGGGAGACATACAGGGTGTAGCGAGGGGGAAATACAGGGTGAAGCGAGGAAGACATACAGGGTGTAGCGAGGGGGACATACAGGGTGAAGCGAGGGAAACATACAGGGTGTAGCGAGGGGGACATACAGGGTGAAGCGAGGGAAACATACAGGGTGTAGCGAGGGGGACATACAGGGTGAAGCGAGGGAAACATACAGGGTGTAGCGAGGGGGACATACAGGGTGAAGCGAGGGAAACATACAGGGTGTAGCGAGGGGGACATACAGGGTGTAGCGAGGGGGACATACAGGGTGTAGCGAGGAAGACATACAGGGTGTAGCTAGGAACATACAGGGTGTAGCGAGGGAGACATACAGGGTGTAGCGAGGGGGACATACAGGGTGTAGCGAGGGGGACATAACAGGGTGTAGCGAGGGAGACTTACAGGGTGTAGCGAGGGAGACATACAGGGTGTAGCGAGGGAGACATACAGGGTGTAGCGAGGGGGACATACAGGGTGTAGCGAGGGAGACATACAGGGTGTAGCGAGGGGGACATACAGGGTGTAGCGAGGGAGACATACAGGGTGTAGCGAGGTAGGGGAGTGAGGACGGAGGGCGGGCCGGGTGTGTTGCTGTGGCACTGTGTGGTGAGTACATCTGGCTGGTCTGCCATCTGCCCCAGTGTTTAGTTTTGTGTGTGTGTGTGTGTGTGTGTGTGTGTGTGTGTGTGAGGCTTCTCGTACCCAGCGCACACACACACACCGTCAACAGTACACATATTCTCGCGGCTTCGTCTGAGTCAGCCCGACTTCAAGCACTCTGATCATCAGTCTGTTCCCCCATTATTATCCCTGGCTCATGACTCGGGGTGTTGTAACCCTTCCCCGAGGCAGCGCCTTAGGGGAAGTGGCCTTTACCATCTCTCTCTCTCTCTCTCTCTCTCTCTCTCTCTCTCTCTCTCTCTCTCTCTCTCTCTCTCTCTCTCTCTCCATCCCCCCCCCCCCGTTCATGTCACACCGTAACGCCAGGCTGTGACCGTGGCCTGGTGACGTGTTCGTAACGTGGAACAGGATTTAGGAGCCTCCATTTGGCAACTTCAGTTTAACGATGGAAAGGTGAGCTAGGTTGGGTCGAGGAGGCTAGGTGTGTTTACACCACCCTTGGCCACAAGATACACGTCGCTCATCTTACCATGATCATTAATTGAAAGAGCAAGTATTTATATACTGTAACGTGAGTCAGTCAGTCTGGCATGGAAATAGGAAATAAGTGACAATTCAAAGCACAGTTAAGTGTTAATCTTGTTACAATAAGAAGATTGTGGAATAAAATATGGATATGAATAGATTACGGCAAGTTAAAGAAGTAAACGAATCGATTTTAACAAGTTTTATGCCTAAGTTTAGTCATACGGTAATGGAGAGATTCCCCAGTGACGTGATCGTTATTATAAACGTTTGCTGGAGGACGTGACGGTGGGTGAGGCTGGCTCCGCCCCCTGACGCTATTGCCACACCGACGTATAAACCTGCCGGGCGGAAGGTGAGATTAACGTGTGTGTGTGTGTGTGTGTGTGTGTGCAACATTTCCTGGATATAAATGGGTCTGGCGGTAGAGCGTTCGTGACGGGTGGCGAGTGACGTAAACAGCGGATGCGACCTGCGCGGAGGAACGTTGCCCGGCTGGCAGCGTGTCATCACGACGCCGCCGCCGCCGCCTCAAGTTGTGTGGTGGACTCCCCGAGTGGTACACGGCCTTGCCCCTTGGTATTTTGCTCTTTCTTCTGTCATTTGTTTAAAGGTCATGATGTAAACCTTGTGGAAGTTAAGGGGTCTGCCATGAAGATGAACTGTTAAGCACGACCCATGTTTGAGATGAAGCCATCATACTCTAGGTCGTAATGGAGCACTCAAAAAATATGATGGATTAGAAAAATGTTTTTCTTTGGTATTCTTAATAATTGTCTGTGTATGTGAGTCATGGAGGTGCCAGTCCGCCGTAACATTATGTAAGCAATCGACTTTAATTGGTGATAAGCATAAACTGTCAAGTTTGTTTTGGTAAGAGATAACGCGGGCTGGCCACGATAGCAGAACCCGTTATCATCAGAAAAACACGTCAGCTCTGGTATCATCATAGTCTTCGTTTAGGACGAACTGGTTGGTTAGCTATTTGGACTTAGGGCGGAATACGTGAGAAACACTGGGATTATGCAGATGTTTCATCACAGTGGGAAAGATTCCATCGTACTTTTTATTTAAGGGGGAGGAAAGGTTTGGGCTATTATTGCACAAGTGTTCATAACTTTATGTTGAGGAAGAGAAATGTATTTATGGTTGCGGCTGCCGACTGTTTACCGATCGTGGAAATTTATTGTCGTAGTGAGGAAAGGTTGAGGGTTGGCAGTGGTGTGTGGCTCGAGTCAAGGCAGGAGACCCAGGTGTTCCGGTAGCCCCCGGCCTTGCCCCAGACCCTCCTCCTCCGTGTACTCTATCATGACACTGCTCCACCCACGCGCCTCACCACCGCTTGTCCGGTCCCTCTCTTGCCGGATATTGCCGCGGGCTGAGGTCATCAGTGCGTGGGCCGAGGCTAGCCCGGCCTTTCTCTTTGTGTGTCCGTAATCACAGTTAGGCTCTTTCTTCTTCTAAGTCAGGTACTGTGCCTGGAAAAAAAGGAATATCTACGTCATATCAAGGCTGTAAGTGTGTGGCGGGAGGAGTAGCCCTGCCACCAGTGTGGTGACCTCGGATGTGTTGGCAGTCAGGCGGTGATGACCCCCCCCCCCCCCCGTGTGTGGTGGCTCAACCTTGGCGATGACGCGCTGGACGGTCACAGGCCCGACCTCGGCGAGGCTGTGTGTTGTTCTCCAGTATGGCGGGGGAGGGTTGTTGGTGTTGTCATGATGGGCAGCCATGTAAACCTGTATTCTGCCTCCATTCAGTCGTTGAATGACAAGGGAGAACTGCCTCCGGTGAAGATATATATTGTGTACCGGAGCGGTACGGTGGAGGGTACGCGGTGAGGACTCCAGGTACGGTGACCGGAGAATATTGAGCGAACGTGAGGATGTGGGTCAATGTTGGAGTTAGGATGCTGGGGGGGAGGGGTGTTCTTCTGACCCGGGAACCCACACCAGCCACACTCATCACCATCGCTCCCACACACACCGGCACACTCCTCCAAATGTGATGTTGCATTTAAGAGTAATCTAATCTTTAGGTTTATAAGTCGTTGTGAAGTGAGTAATGATAGACTCGCCAGGAGCCAGCTTTGGCGTGGGCTGCTGTCCCACAACGGCTCGTTCCCTGGAAGTGACAGTGAAGTGAAAGGGAAAAGGGGAAAGTAGGTGGTGGCTGGGGCGGAGCCGTGGGACGCCATACTCGCCTTAAAGGGATTTGGACACATTACGGCAAGACGAGAATATACATGATAAACACAGGCTCGGAGGAAGCTGGATCGTAACGGTTAAAATTTCGTTGGAGGCTTCAAGATGGCGGATTTAAAAAGACGCGGGGAAACGTAGACGATCAAGGGAAATAGGGTCCTTCTGAGAAGGAGGGTAGGTAGGTAGGTAGGTAGGTAGAGAGAGAGAGAGAGAGAGAGAGAGAGAGAGAGAGAGAGCCCACATAATGTCCTTGGCCATTTAAAGCCCTGGTTTACAAGGGTTGTTGGGTACGGTGAAGCCTTTGAAAACGAGCGGAGAAACCCTGTTTTAACGGACATCACAGCTGATCCTCCTTACACATCTCTTTCACGTTTAGTGCATGGCGGTGCCTCTGAGCAAAGCCCTAGTGATGCTCATGGTGGCCGGGGTGGGTGGTGTGGTGGAGGCGGCGGTGGTAGGGGGACCAGCGTGGGGCGGTGTGGTGGAGGCAGCAGTGGTTAGCAAGACCAACAACAGACTTGGTCATGGGTGAGTAGGGGGGCCGGGTGGTGGCAATGGTGAGCCTGGCGGGTGTCGCCACGTAATTTACAACTTCTCCTTGAAGGCCCGGGAGCGAGCCCCTCGCCTCCTAGCGGCCACCCTACTTTTACGGTCGTAACTTCTTTTTTTTCCCCCCCACACACATGAACTGATGGCCTTGTGCGATTCCCAGGGGTAAACACGGGCAGGGCGGCCCACCGTTGTACGCTGCAGGGCTGTGACGTCTTCAGCTCCCCGCCACCTGCCAGGTACTCAGCATACCAGGAGAAATCTGAAGTGTTGGGAGCAGTTGGCCCTGACTGTGACAACACGCGGAGACCACTGCTGACACTCTGCTGTTGCTGACAACGTAGTGACAACACGGAGACCACTGCTGACCCTCTGCTGTTGCTGACAACGCAGTGACAACACGGAGACCACTGCTGACACTCTGCTGTTACTGACAACGTAGTGACAACACGGAGACCACTGCTGACACTCTGCTGTTACTGACAACGTAGTGACAACACGGAGACTACTCCCCCCTGACACTACTGTTACTGACAACATACCTTCACCACTGCTTCCCTTCCTTCCTCCCTCCCTCTCCTCTACCCCCGGGGGACTGCCTGCCACCCAGCAGCCACTTGTTGTGTGTGGCTGTGGGGGGTGACTGGCGTGGGTCCGTGAGGTGTGGTGATGCCTTCCTGGTGGTGAAGCCAAGGCCGCTACCACAACACCACCACCGCCACTGGCACGATCTCCTCCTTCCCCCCACCCAGCCCGTTATCCTTGTGTGGTACAAGAAAGTTGTTAGCTCACACTGTCTTGTCTTTACGGGTATTTTTAGGTTTGGAAGGAGTTTCATATACCTGAGGTCGCGCTAGCGGCGAGGAGTGTGCTCGAGGTGTGGACATTTTTGGCAGGCAGGCAGGCAGGCAGGGAGGCTGGCTGGAGACTGGAGGTCTTGGCCCCCAACCCTGGCAACCCCCGGCGGGGGGGCGCTCTCTTCCTTCACCTGAACACACGTAAACAATACTCTTGTACTTGATTATATATTTACGCTGCTCCTCCCCCCGGCCAGTACACACAGGCGTTACTCACCCGCCGTGAATAAACGCTACCCTCTCCCGGGCGTATGTAAACATCATTTCGTTACCTAAGCACTTGTAAATGATGTAACTTAAATTGAGCATATGTTCTCTCTCCTCCCTCACATAAGTATAAGTAAATGGTGTCTCTCTCTGTTAAGCTTAACTGGACATGGTTGCATCCCATATACCTGGGCCTACGTAGAGGAAGTGCATACATAGGCGATTGTATTTTTGTGTGGGAGCTAATGTGGCAGACCTGGGGTCCGCAGACCCGACCCCAGAGGCTGGCAAAGGGCAGGGACGCCTGGTTGCCTGAGGGCGGCCATCACGAGAAGGTGCTAAGATTATACTCCCGTAGCAGAGGTACACACAGACACACACACACACACACACACACACACACACACACACACACACACACACACACACTGCTGTAAATAGCTCCTTCATCACAGCATATCTTGGAGTCTGTCTTACGTGAATGCCACCCTCCGTCATACTTCAGTAGTATGTCTTTACCTGAATGTTAATGATATGTTCCCGTGTATCACCTGGACGTATAGTGTGAGTCTCACCTGACAGTGTGACGTGGTGAGGAGTTTACTGCTGGGTTCTTCCGTATCACAGAAGTAACTAATGTCACGTGCCCCAGAGGCTGCTCCTGACGGTGCTGAAGGAGGGACGAGTGTCTTCCAGCTTATAACTTTTGTCACAGACCATCAGGTCTCCTGTTATTTGCCTCTCCCGTGAACTGTCCTTCAGGTAATATCATCATCATAGACCATCAGCTCTCTTACCATTTGGCATTCCATTGTACCGTCCTCCAGCATATAACCTCGTCATAGACCATCAGGTCTGTTATCTGGCTGGTCCGTGGACTGTCTGTCCTGCAGCAGGCCCCAACCTTTCAGTGGTCATCCGGAAGGCCTATAGAAGGTCAGGTCAGCGGTGTCACGTGACGCATCTCGCCTGAACCCCCCCCCCCCTCCCCCCGACAATGCTATCATGGACACGTATATTGTGGTGTCCCATCATTTTTCAAGGGTGTATTTCAACCCTTTTTTTATGGAACATTTTATTTCCATTTGTATTTGTTACTTTCTAGTTGTTGATTCTGTTCGTAGATGATACAGTATATTATACGTGAGAATACTTCTCACGTATTCCCTGCGTGTCGTAGAAGGTGACTAAAAGGGGAGGGAGCGGAGGGGCGCTGGAAATCCTCCCCGCTCGTTTTTAATTTTCCAAAAGAAGGAACAGAGAAGGGGGCCAAGTGAGGATATTCCCTCAAAGGCTCAGTCCTCTGTTCTTAACGCTACCTCGCCTAACGCGGGAAATGGCGAATAGTATGAAGAAAAAAAAGATGACAGTTGGAGAATGGATGTGTGCAGGTGTGTGGCCTTTCTATCTTAGCTTCTGATGAGCCGTTTTATTCGTTTTGTTGAATAGAAATATAAGAGTATTTCACCGAGGCAGACATATTGGCGTGAGGTATGTCGTCGTCACCTTGGTGAAAATATCGTAAAGTGGTCATTACGACAGAGCGCGGAGAACCGTCGGGGGAATATAGCAGTGTAGCCTTGAGAAGGGCTGCTTGCTGAGCCCTTGAGCACCGTGATACGACAGTTCCGCCCAAGCCACCGCCTGCCTTACCCTTGGGTCGTGAAGGCCTTGCTAGGCTCTGAATTAAGACAAATTCAGATGAACTCTGAGTTATTAACTTAAACAAGTTAATAGATTAAGTTATTATTATTATTATTATTATTATTATATTATTATTATTATATTATATTATTATATTATTATTAATATTATTGTTATATTATTAATATTATTAGTATTATTATTAATATTATTATTATATTATTAGTATTATTATATTATTATAAGTTATTAACTTATTAAAGTAAATAAGTTTATAAATTAACTCTTGAGTTGTATTGTGACGTGAACTGCTGAAGATGCCTTGTGGCTTCTTATGTATACACGTTGGTCGAAAAGTCATTGGTGGTGGTCATGTGTGTCGACCGATCGAAAGGTGAACTTGTCAACAGTGACATGTAAACTTGTCAACAGTGACGTGTAAACGTGTCAACAGTGACGTGTAAACTTGTCAACAGTGACATGTAAACTTGTCAACAGTGACATGTAAACTTGTCAACAGTGACATGTAAACTTGTCAACAGTGACGTGTAAACGTGTCAACAGTGACGTGTAAACTTGTCAACAGTGACGTGTAAACTTGTCAACAGTGACGTGTAAACTTGTCAACAGTGACGTGTAAACTTGTCAACAGTTACGTGTAAACTTGTCAACAGTGACGTGTAAACTTGTCAACAGGAGTGTAAACTGTAACAGTGAGTGTAAACTTGTCACGTAGTGGACGTGTAAACTTGTCAACAGTGACGTGTAAACTTGTCATAGTGACGTGTAAACTTGTCAACAGTGAGATGCGTAGTATAAACTTGTCAACAGTGACGTGTAAACTTGTCAACAGTGACGTGTAAACTTGTCAACAGTGACGTGTAAACTTGGTGGGGAGGGGAAAAAAATGCCCTTGTGGTTGTTATTACGAACGTTCCTGAGTTGCCTGCTGGTGGGCCAGTGTTCTATATAAGCCAAGTGTCAAGGACGAAAAAAAACCACCCCAGCGCCCGGCACCGGCGGAGACCTGGGGTCCTCACTCGTATCTGCTGTTGACTTGACTGACTGACTGACTGACTGAGCGTCTCATGATTAAGGCTAATAATGGCAGCTGGCATGACGAGCAGCAGCGGCAGGTAGTACGCCCCTGTGTTCAGACAGGTGGTGGCGGAAGTGGGTTGGTGCCGCTGGCCGTCAAGCTAGGTTGACTGGTTCAGTTGGTTGGCGTTACCTAGGGATAGGGGAGAAAGAATACTTCCCACGTATTTCCCTGCGTGTTGTAGAAGGCGACTTAAAGGTGAGGGAGCGCGGGGGCGCTGGAAATCCTCTCCTCTCGTTTTACTTTTTGCCAAAAGAAGGAACAGAGAAGGGGGCCGAGTGAGGATATTCCCTCCAAGGCTCAGTCCTCTGTTCTTAACGCTACCTCGCTAACGCGGGAAATGACGAATTTGTATATATATATATATATATATATATATATATATATATATATATATATATATATATATATGTGTGTGTGTGTGTGTGTGTGTGTGTTGAACTGTGGCAGCGATCGTTGCTAGTGTGGCACAGGTTTGCCCCTCAGTGGGACGCTGGGTTGTTGTATATGACGTGAACCGTTATGTCCTCAAGGGCAGCATAAAAACAAGACGGGACGGCCGTGTTGATTTATAATCTCATTGGAAGAACGGGTCGGACTGATCTATCGTTGTTAAGTCACGAGAGAAGCTTGGGCGGGAAAGGTAATTCGCGTGTCAAGTGGTTTGAAACGGAACTTGTCGAAAAAACATCGAGAAAGCGAGACGAGATGATTGGGTGGGTGGGTGGGTGTCTACACTGCACACCTGTGTTTTCATGCCTTTTTTTTCTCTCTTTTTTTGGAAGCAAGTAATAATATTTTTACCAAGGAAAGGTTACAGTCATTGTTAACGTGCGACCAAGAACTGGTCCTGACCAAGTTGTGATACACATGACTGAACATAATTAACCTGTGATTGATGTAGCCAGTTCGTATTTTTAGCGTCAGAAATAATTGTGAAAGGTAGAATTATAGAGAAAGAAATGTTGATAATGGAAGCTTTCATTCTTTTACATGCGAGTAACCCGAGTGAACACCTTGCTTCCACTGGTAGACACATACTGAAAAGCCGACTCTTTTGTTTTATAATTTCTAGCATTTAAATGATAAAGAAATACTTCATAGCTTCCTCTTAATACATCTCCTAACACAGGAGTCAGCCAATGGCTTTACCAAACCACTGTAAATAGTCACTAACGTAGTCGATTTTTTTTTCTTATTGCAAAGTTCGGCATCAATTTTTGAAAAAGGGTGATTTAAAAATGGATGGTGTGAGGACCTGACATTTTTTATTGTGCCTCAGATGATGACTAGACGTCCCCGTGGCCCTATGTAACTGGGAATGTAGAGAGTAATTGTCCATATTATACTGAGCCACAGTTCCGGACAAACAATGCAGTGATTGTGGTTATTATTAAGGTTATGATTGTGGTGGTGGTGGCGTTGTTGTTGTGATGCAAGTGGCCGGGTCTGGCAGCGCTGCTCACAGTGTGTACCCACTCGCCCGCCCGCCCGGCCACTCCGCTGTGGTCAAGCGGAATCCGTTTCATTTGTTGTATTGTATATTTGCTTTGTTGGTGGAGGATGCCTCTCACACTTGTGAGGTGACCATAGTCAATGTTTTTTTTTTTCATTATTTCAGATAAACTTTGTAATGATTTATACCTTAATAGTTTCATGAGTTGTAATGGAATATGTGTCCGACAGCGCGCGCCCATCTACCATTCATTACGTCACAGTCTCGTGACCACTCACCGAAGCGCATCGGTTCAATTTAATTTGTCTCATAAGATCATTGTATCAACATACATACTCTGGCATGGGTAAGACATTACAGACACTCGACACACTTGAGCATATAGTGCTATACAGAAATATAGGTGAACCTGGACACGTTTAATAGAACGCATCAAAGATACGTAACCCTCATAGCATGACTACTTGTGTTACGTTAGGGTCGTACGGTCGTGCGGTAAAATTCGATTTTGTAAACCTGAAATGATGATATCTGGATGGATTGTGGAATGATGCCATGGTCGTCTGAGGCTGCTTCTTAGTACTTTGAGGTCGTGAAAGGCTGGGCCGGCGTACATAATCAGTGTGGTCCTTGTCGGAAGGAGTCATGTGGGTCACCAATTGCCGCGGAGGCTCGCGTTGTATTTCTTGTGCCTCGTTTTCCCTCGGCATTCTCATACAGTCCTCAGTTGGTCAGTTTGCATAGCCGTGGCCGTGATCATGTACTGGGAGGTATTGGCCAAGTTGGGTTCGTGGTCAGGTTTGGTCGTGTGTGTGGGGGTGTGGTCCTATGAGTTAGTGGTGTTCACGAATTGCGGCTGTGATGGAGAAAGGCAGGGCGAGTCGTGTCGAAGACCACCAGCAGTCGTAGGACTGGTGGTGGTGGTGGAGAGAAATTGTAGAATGTACTGGTGGAGAGCGGTAGCGTAGTAGTGTTCTTCACTACTGATGTGGTGATGGATGGAGGCGGCGTCGGTAGAGTGTGTATTAGGGGAGTGGGCGGAGAATCATGATTACGTCACAACGAATGAAGATAGTGACGATGGCGATGAAGGGGAGTGATAGTGACGACGGCGATGAAGGGGAGTGATAGTGACGACGGCGATGAAGGGGAGTGATAGTGACGACGGCGATGAAGGGGAGTGATAGTGACGACGGCGATGAAGGGAGTGATAGTGACGACGGCGATGAAGGGGAGCGATAGTGACGACGGCATCCCTGGAAGTTAGGGAGTGGCGGCCTTGTGTTTGGTGGCGTCGTAGCTCCACCGAGGCGAACACCTACGTAATAGTGGGGATAATAGGGAGACGGTGGAGCAGGCTGAGTGGGGGGGCGGGCTGGGGTTACCAAGGCCGGGAGGAACGGGTTCCTAGTGGGTATCCGGAGCCAGCAGGAGGACCTGCCGGCCGGCTTGATCAACACCAGGTGTTGGTACTGTCTGCCGAGCTCCGCCACACAGTCGGGTCTGCCGAGCTCCTCCACACACACTGGTCTGCCGAGCTCCTCCACACACTCTGGTCTGCCGAGCTCCTCCACACACTCTGGTCTGCCGAGCTCCGCCACACACTCTGGTCTGCCAGCTCCTCCACACACACTGGTCTGCCGAGCTCCTCCACACACTCTGGTCTGCAGGCTCCGCCACACACTCTGGTCTGCAGGCTCCGCCACACACTCTGGTCTGCCAGCTCCTCCACACACACTGGTCTGCCGAGCTCCTCCACACACTCTGGTCTGCCAGCTCCTCCACACACACTGGTCTGCCGAGCTCCTCCACACACTCTGGTCTGCCGAGCTCCTCCACACACTCTGGTCTGCCGAGCTCCTCCACACACTCTGGTCTGCCGAGCTCCTCCACACACTCTGGTCTGTCGAGCTCCTCCACACACTCTGGTCTGCCGAGCTCCTCCACACACTCTTGTGTGCCGAGTTCCTCCACACACTCTGGTCTGCCGAGCTCCTCCACACACTCTGGTCTGCAGGCTCCGCCACACACTCTGGTCTGCCAGCTCTTCCACACACTCTGGCCTGCCAGCTCCTCCACACACTCTGGTCTGCCGAGCTCCTCCACACACTCTGGTCTACCAGCTCTTCCACACACACTGGTCTGCCAGCTCCTCCACACACTCTGGTCTGCAGGGCGCCTCCACACACACTGCTGTTTAGGTTTCTCCAAACATTACTTCACCTTTTTAGATGTCGATCTGGTTGGTCGTCGAGTAGGGCCATGTTGATGGTCGAATAGGGTCGTGTGGGTCGTGGCAAGTTGTCATAAAGGGGGGACGGTAGAGTTTGCGGGGATGGAGAGTATCTGGGAAGGGGCAGATAACATGTGACCTGATGGTCCATGACGAGGTTGTCCTCTGTCATATTTATGGTATAGAAACGGGGCCGAGGAGCCTGGAGTGGAGGGAGGAGGTCAGACCTGGAACCTGGTTGGAGGTGAAGGGTGTTGAGGAGTTAGGGTGGTCCTGGAAGTAGCTTGTGTGTAGGTGTTGGCGTAGCCAGGTGAACAGTGGAGACTGAGAATGTAAAACTAGGGGTGAGGGGTGTTAATGAGATGGTGTTTACACAACGGCTGGAGCGGCAGTCGTACATGATTTATATTGATGTTGACAGTGGCAGGGGTGAGGTGGTGGTGGTGGCAGGGATGTGTGGTGGTGGTGGTGGCAGGGATGGATGGTGGTGGTGGTGGTGGTGGCAGGGATGGGTGGTGGTGATGGTGGCAGGGACGGGAGGTGGTGGTGGCAGGGACGGATGGTGGTGGTGGCAGGGATGGGTAGTGGTGGTGGTGGCAGGGATGGGTAGTGGTGGTGGTGGTGGCAGGGATGGGTAGTGGTGGTGGTGGTGGCAGGGATGGGTAGTGGTGGTGGTGGTGGCAGGGATGGGTAGTGGTGGTGGTGGTGGCAGGGATGGATGGTGGTGGTGGCAGGGACGGGTAGTGGTGGTGGCAGGGATGGTTAGTGGTGGTGGTGGTGGCAGGGATGGGTAGTGGTGATGGTTCCTATAGCTGCAGCTGTGGCGTCGACCTGCCACTTTGGGGAAGACGGATATCAGGTGGCAGGAGGTGACGGTGGCGGGCATGGTGGGGTTATGTCATCCCCCATCATCTAGGTGATGATGTTTGGAGAGAGAGAGAGAGAGAGAGAGAGAGAGAGAGAGAGAGAGAGAGAGAGAGAGAGAGAGAGAGAGTCTGCTGGGTAGTAGTAGTAGTAGTAGAGCGCCTATCGGTTAGTGGTGTACGAGGGACGGAGGATGACCCTACATGTCCTCTTGCTTCACCTTCTGCAGCAGCCACGGTTGTGTGGTGGGTCGGGAGGACTGCTAGCTAGCTAGGCTGGGGAAGCGTTGGGTAGTGATCATGTGTCTGGAGTATAGACGCTGGCAGTTGGTGTACCCTGATACAATGCCTCGGGTGTTGTTGAACGTTAATTTCTTGATGGAAAAAAGTACTTTAGGTTTACTGTATCATTATTAAACTGGGTCGTTGGCTGTTCAGCTTCTAAGTAGTTGGTTGGTTTGGTCGAGTACTCCTTTCATAGGGGCGACGCTCAAGGTCTTCTGCCTCGGAAATTAGACAGGAATGATGATTAGTAAACAGCGAACTGTTCTGACACACACACACACACACACACACACACACACCCGTTAACACGGGGTAATCATATGTCTTGGTGAGAGAGTCAGATGTAATCATTACGGTATATCTGCGGTGGGTCTGCCTCCATCAAGGCTGGTCGACTCCTTAGACTTCCTGGGTCCTGTCGTGTCCCTGGACACCCCCCTATACGACCATCTTGTCGTCCCTAGACCAGAACGCGACCCACTTATGTAGTCCAGGGAGTGGCAAGTAGTCGTCCTCCAGCCACAAGCGAGTCGTCCAACAGCGACCTCTGGTGAGGAAGGGATCGGGTGGGCTAACAGGACTCCAAAGAACTCGTGGGATTAATGGCCACTTAGGTAGTGGAATGGCTTGCTACCTGGCTCTTTGAGCTGGTTGACTGGCTGGTGGAGTGGCTGACTGGTTGGCTGAGGGGCTGACCAGTTGGTAGAGTGACAGGTTGCATGGCTGACCGGCAGGTTGAGTGTGTCCGACGGGCTCAGTAGTGGCAGGCAAGCAGCCACAGTTGTCACCTTCCCTGACAACTTGACAGCCGCTCGTCTCATCATGCTCCCCGGCGCTCCCTCCCCCATGCGCTGCTTCCCTCCACCCTCACAACACAGTGACGCACTCCGCCGCTCTAGCACTGTCGGGCCGCGAGGTTTGTGTTGCGCCGGTGCTGGCCGGCGGCGTGTTGCGCCCCGTCACTCATGGGTCGCATTATCGGTTTTTTGTGGTTGATTTTGCACTGGTTTGTGCGGAGGGTGTGGTAGTGGGGAGGCGGGGGGCGGCGCGCGCGACCCCGGTGGTTGTAGCGTCGATTAAGGTCACTTGTTATTCGGGAAAAGACCACCTGGGAAAGGTCGGGTTTTCTCGGGTCTCTGCCTCCGATTCTTTACGCCGGAGGTCTGGTTTCTGTGGTCTCTGCCTGGGACAGTTGACGTGGGTCTGGAACTGACGGCGAACCAGCAACTACAGTAGTCCAGATGTCGGTGGAGTGTGTGTGTGTGTGTGTGTGTGTGTGTGTGTGTGATCGAGGATTATGTGAGACTTTTTTAAAGTGCCCTTGATAACGAGGATACGACCCTTGATAACGAGGGTACGACTCTTGATAACGAGGGTACGACCCCTTGATAACGAGGATACGACCCTTGATAACGAGGGTACGACTCTTGATAACGAGGGTACGACCCCTTGATAACGAGGATACGACCCTTGATAACGAGGGTACGACTCTTGATAAGGAGGGTACGACCCCTTGATAACGAGGGTACGACCCCTTGATAACGAGGGTACGACCCCTTGATAGAGAGGGTACTACCTTTGATAACGAGGGTACGACCCTCGATAACGAGGGTACGACTCTTGATAACGAGGGTACGACCCTTGATAACGAGGGTACGACCCCTTGATAGAGAGGGTACGACCTTTGATAACGAGGGTACGACCCTTGATAACGAGGGTACGACTCTTGATAACGAGAGTACGACTCTTGATAACGAGGGTACGACACTTGATAACGAGGGTGCGGCCCTTGATAACGAGGGTACGACCCTTGATAGCGAGGTTACGACCCCTTGATAACGAGGGTACGACCCCTTGATAACGAGGGGACGACTCTTGATAACGAGGGTACGGCCCTTGATAACGAGGGTACGACCCTTGATAACGAGGGTACGACCCTTGATAACGGGGGTACGACCTTTGAGGACAACGTTACGACCCTTAGGCATGATGGCCTGGCCTGACCCCCATCTTAAGGGCAGGTGTGGGTGATGACAGTTGAAGGTCCGGGCAATAAGCCCACCCTCCCACACACCCACGACAAGTGCCTCTCCTGCTTACTACCACCCACGACAAGCGCCTCTCCTGCTTACTACCACCCACGACAAGCGCCTCTCCTGCTTACTACCACCCACGACAAGCGCCTCTCCTGCTTACTACCACCCACGACAAGCGCCTCTCCTGCTTACTACCACCCACGACAAGCGCCTCTCCTGCTTACTACCACCCACGGCAAGCGCCTCTCCTGCTCACTACCACCCACGACAAGCGCCTCTCCTGCTTACTACCACCCACGACAAGTGCCTCTCCTGCTTACTACCACCCACGGCAAGCGCCTCTCCTGCTTACTGCCACCCACGACAAGCGCCTCTCCTGCTTACTACCACCCACGACAAGTGCCTCTCCTGCTTACTACCACCCACGACAAGCGCCTCTCCTGCTTACTACCACCCACGACAAGCGCCTCTCCTGCTTACTACCACCCACAACAAGCGCTTCCCACCACCCATGGTAAGAGCTTCTCCCACCCAAGTTACCCATGTGATGGATACATAGTTGAGTTGGAGTTTCTCTGGGTTCCTTCACGTACTGGACTCGAGAATACGTGATGAAGTACGTGGTCAATGCTCATGAAGTAACGCCTGATAACCTCTCTCTCTCTCTCTTGAAGGATGAACGGTTTAACTAAACCCTGGGGAGTGGGAGGTCTTCCCTAGAACCATCATTCAGGAAGGAGGCGAACGAAAACCTTTTTTGAGATTTTAAGAGTTAAGTGATATTAACGTAAGCAGATGTAACCACCTTGGTGACATCATGCAAGAAGAAACACACACACACACACACACACGCACGCACACACACACACACACACACACACACACACACACACACACACACACACACACACACACACACAGAGAGAGAGAGAGAGAGAGAGGCTAACATGTTCGGTTGCCTCCCAGGTGACTCAGGCTCGGGTGCAGATACACACACACACACTCATGCCCAGCTCGTGCCTCGCGTTGGCTGTCGTGTCGTCCAGACCTAATGTACACTCTGCCCATCAGAGCTGCTCCCTCACCCTACTCCCTCCTGCACGTGACGGGTCGTACAGTGACCGAGTTCGCATATCATGATTGGCCAGGCAAACATAACAAAGATCTGTGGTTGGATGTTCTCCATGACTGTGTTCTACCTGTGTTCTACCTGGGAGACTTGAACACTGTGTTCTACCTGGGAGACTTGAACACTGTGTTCTACCTGGGAGACTAGAACACTGTGTTCTACCTGGGAGACTTGAACACTGTGTTCTACCTGGGAGACTTGAACACTGTGTTCTACCTGGGAGACTAGAACACTGTGTTCTACCTGGGAGACTTGAACACTACCCTAACTTATTGTAAATCGCTCATTTGTTATGTATCTGGATACGCGATTCACCCATTGCTGTTCACTTGTTAACACTTCGCTTACCATGTCCGTATCTGATTCCTTCATCATTCAGTGCCCCTCAGTCCCACTGAAGGTTTGTCTATGTAAGCCACACAGTACTACTTCACCACCACTGAGGCCCCAGCCCCCAGACCGTGTGTGTGTGCTCTCTGTATCCCACTGTGTGCCACAGCCCACAGGATGGGCCGGGAGTCCACGGTGAATCAGCCACTCTGGCGGCAGGAATCAATCAGATCTGCCGCCCACGTACCACCCACGGTAAGGTGGATCTGCCACCCACGTACCACGCACGGTAAGGTGGATCTGCCACCCACGGTTAGGTGGATCTGCCTCCCACCTACCACCCACGGGAAGGTGGATCTGCCTCCCACGTACTACCCACGGTAAGGTGGATCTGCCATCCACGGTTAGGTGGATCTGCCTCCCACCTACCACCCACGGGAAGGTGGATCTGCCACCCACGTACCACCCACGGGAAGGTGGATCTGCCTCCCACCTACCACCCACGGTAAGGTGGATCTGCCTCCCACGTACCACCCACGGTAAGGTGGATCTGCCGCCCACGTACCACCCACGGTAAGGTGGATCTGCCACCCACGGTAAGGTGGATCTGCCGCCCACGTACCACCCACGGTAAGGTGGATCTGCCACCCACGTACCACCCACGGTAAGGTGGATCTGCCACCCACGGTTAGGTGGATCTGCCTCCCACGGTTAGGTGGATCTGCCGCCCACGTACCACCCACGGTAAGGTGGATCTGCCGCCCACGTACCACCCACGGTAAGGTGGATCTGCCGCCCACGTACCACCCACGGTAAGGTGGATCTGCCGCCCACGTACCACCCACGGTAAGGTGGATCTGCCACCCACGGTAAGGTGGATCTGCCACCCACGGTTAGGTGGATCTGCCGCCCACGGTAAGGTGGATCTGCCACCCACGGTTAGGTGGATCTGCCTCCCACCTACCACCCACGGGAAGGTGGATCTGCCACCCATGGTGAGGTGGATCTGCCTCCCACCTACCACCCACGGGAAGGTGGATCTGCCACCCACGTACCACCCATGGTGAGGTGGATCTGCCACCCACGGTTAGGTGGATCTGCCACCCCCATACCACCCACGGTAAGGTGGATCTGCCACCCACGGTTAGGTGGATCTGCCACCCCCATACCACCCACAGTAAGGTGGATCTGCCACCCACGGTTGGGTGGATCTACCACCCACGGTAAGGTGGATCTCCCACCCACTTACCACCCAGGGTAAGATGGATCTGCCACCCACGTACCACCCACGGTAAGGTGGATGTGCCGCCCACGTACCACCCAGGTCTGGTGTGTCAGTCATCTGCAAGGCTTCAGGCCTGACGCCTGGGAGAAAGTGTTTATTTACAGTTACTGGTCTGTGGGAGTGGAAGTGGTGAAGACACACTAGCTGGCTCGGCGGTGATGAGGTATTGAGGACAGTTACATGATGTTGCTTATGCTGACACATGCGTTGGTAATGCTGACCCTCGTGTTGGTCATGCTGACCCTTGTGCTGTTCATGCTGACCCTTGTATTGGTAATGCTGACTCTCGTGTTGGTAATGCTGACTCTTGTGTTGGTAATGCTGACTCTCGTGTTGGTAATGCTGACTCTTGTGCTGGTCATGCTGACTCGTGTTGGTAATGCTGACCCTTGTGTTGGTAATGCTGACTCTCATGTTGGTAATGCTGATCCTTGTGCTGGTCATGCTGACTCTCGTGTTGGTAATGCTGACCCTTGTGTTGGTAATGCTGACTCTCATGTTGGTAATGCTGATCCTTGTGCTGGTCATGCTGACTCTCGTGTTGGTAATGCTGATCCTTGTGTTGGTAATTCTGACTCTCGTGTTGGTAATGCTGACCCTTGTGCTGGTCATGCTGACCCTTGTGTTGGTAATGCTGACCCATGTGCTGGTAATGCTGACCCTTGTGCTGTTCATGCTGACCCTTGTGTTGGTAATGCTGACTCTCGTGTTGGTAATGTTGACCCTTGTGCTGGGCATGCTGACCCTTGTGTTGGTAATGCTGACCCTCGTGTTGGTAATACTGACTCTTGTGCTGGGCATGCTGACCCTTGTGTTGGTAATACTGACTCTTGTGCTTGTCATGCTGACCCTTGTGTTGGTAATGCTGACCCATGTGCTGGTAATGCTGACCCTTGTGCTGTTCATGCTGACCCTTGTATTGGTAATGCTGACTCTCGTGTTGGTCATGCTGACTCTTGTGTTGGTAATGCTGACTCTCGTGTTGGTCATGCTGACCGTTGTGTTGGTAATGCTGACTCTCGTGTTGGTAATGCTGACCCTTGTGTTGGTAATGCTGACCCTTGTGTTGGTAATGCTGACCCATGTGCTGGTAATGCTGACCCTTGTGCTGTTCATGCTGACCCTTGTATTGGTAATGCTGACTCTCATGTTGGTAATGCTGATCCTTGTGTTGGTAATGCTGACTCTCGTGTTGGTAATGCTGACCCTTGTGTTGGTAATGCTGACTCGTGTTGGTAATGCTGACCCTTGTGTTGGTAATACTGACTCTTGTGCTGGGCATGCTGACCCTTGTGTTGGTAAGATTCTTGTGCTGGGCTTGCTGACCCTTGTGTTGGTAATGCTGATTCTCATAGCGGTAATGCTGACCATGTCGTGGTAATGCTGCCAGGTGTTGCACTACCTACCGTTATTGTTGTCGTGTTACGCTGTAGTTCGCTGATGCAAATTATTACAGTGATAATGCTGACTTCTACTCTTGCGGTGCCGTCCATTTTAGTGCTGTTAATGCTGTCATGATGCTGAGTGTAGCTGGCAGTTCTGATCCATGCAGCCAAGGTGCATGATGCCGCATTGCCAGCCTTGGTTGCAACTGGGTCCTTGTTGCTATGCTTACCACTGTAGCAGTAATGCTGAGCACCGTGTGTGTGTGTGTATGATGATGATGCTGACGGCACACTGCCACCCGCGTAGATGCGTCTGTTTTATGCTGAGTGCAGCGGCTGCTCTGTGGCACAGCTGTGTGCTACATCGCTAAACATTCTTTATATTATGTAGAAGAATCTCGTATATAGTGACCGCTATGGTGGAAGACATTGTGGTTTTTGTTGAACGGATTTACTGTGTGTGATGGTGGCTCACCACACGATCTGTCCACCCGCCGGATACGACTGTACGACCCTTGGGTTGGATGGCCTGGTTCCATGGCTATGACCCCCTCACGGCATAGGTCAAAGGCCAGGTCATCGTACCCAAGGGTCGTACTGTCGTGCTCCAGGTTCGGTCGTACCATCTTGCTCTAGTTGAGTCGTATCTCTTCCTGCTCTCCTGGGGTCATGTTGGAAGGGTCATACCGTCATGTCCAGAGGGTCGTACCGTCGTGTCCTGTCATCGTGGTTGTGCGTTGCACCGTCTTGATCGAGAGGTCGGAACCGTCGTGGTCACAGGTCGCGTCCTCGTGGTCAAGGGTCATACCATCATCCTAAAGGTCGTACCGTCATGCTCAGGGGTCGTACCGTCGTGCACCAAGGACCGCACTGGCCTAGCCATGAGGGTCACCGCTGGCTCTGCTGTCAACGCTGTACTATATTCCTCTTGACGCCTTTCCTGCCTCCCTCATTGTGAGGTGAACCTTGATGCTCGTCTGGCCATCTCTCATCTCTGGCTCGGCTGTAGTGTTCGTCCCGTGTGTGTGTGTGTTGACTGGGCTATTGTGTACGTCCTGTGTGTGTGTGTGTTCACTGGGCTGTTGTATACCTCCCGTGTGTGTGTGTGTTCACTGGGCTGTTGTGTACGTCCCGTGTGTGTGTGTGTTGACTGGGCTGTAGTGTTCGTCCCGTGTGTGTGTGTGTTGACTGGGCTGTAGTGTTCGTCCCGTGTGTGTGTGTGTGTTGACTGGGCTGTAATGTTCGTCCCGTGTGTGTGAGTGTGTGTGTGTGTGTGTGTGTGTGTGTGTGTGTGTGTGTGTGTGTGGTGACATTTTCAACCCACGTCGTGTCTTGGACGTATGTGGCGTCTGGTGTGTGCTTCATGTAATACTGGGAAGGTCTCATGATGCAGGCCAAGGTTAGGTTCTGCTCCCTCACGCCCTCACAGTTGACTGACGCGAAGAACAAGTTGATTGGAATGTTAATGAGTGTCGAGTGCCGTGCCGTGAGGTTAATGAGTCGTGGCGTGTGTCGCCTAATGAGGCGGGGGGGGGGGGGTCTCTGTGGTGTGTGGCGGGACTTTGAGGAAGTTGGGGGAAGGACGCGAGAATTTCAGTAGCGTCGTGTTGATAGTAGTCAGTAGTAGAAGTAGTGATACGTAGGTGGGTAGTGGTAGTAGTAGTAATAGTGGTAGTGCTGTCAGCAGCAGCAGTAGGAGCAGTGTAGTGGCATCAGCGGTAGTAGTATGGCGGTGTAGTGGCAGTAGCATTAGGGTGGTGTAGTGGCAGCAGCATAAGGGCGGTGTAGTGGCAGTAGCATAAGGGCGGTGTAGTGGCAGCAGCATAAGGGCGGTGTAGTGACAGTAGCATTAGGGTGGTGTAGTGGCAGTAGCATAAGGGCGGTGTAGTGGCAGTAGCATAAGGGCGATGTAGTGGCAGTAGCATAAGGGCGGTATAGTGGCAGCAGCATAAGGGCGGTGTAGTGGCAATAGCATAAGGACGGTGTAGTGGCAGTAGCATTAGGGCGGTGTAGTGGCAGTAGCATAAGGGCGGTGTAGTGGCAGTAGCATTAGGGCGGTGTAGTGGCAGTAGCATAAGGGCGGTGTAGTGGCAGCAGCATAAGGGCGGTGTAGTGGCAGTAGCATAAGGGTGGTGTAGTGGCAGTAGCATAAGGGTGGTGTAGTGGCAGTAGCATAAGGGCGGTGTAGTGGCAGCAGCATAAGGGCGGTGTAGTGGCAGTAGCATTAGGGCGGTGTAGTGGCAGTAGCATAAGGGTGGTGTAGTGGCAGTAGCATAAGGGTGGTGTAGTGGCAGTAGCATAAGGGCGGTGTAGTGGCAGTAGCATAAGGGCGGTGTAGTGGCACTGGCTGCAGCAGTATGAACTGTCTAGCGGCAGCGGTGGTTGGGACAGTTTAGTGGCAGCAGTAGTGTCGATGTGGTGGCAGCAGCAGCAGCAGCAGCTGTTGGCACGGTAGAGTGACAGCAGCAGCTTCAGTAAAGGGACAGTGTAGCGGTAGCAGGAGCAGCAGTGTAGCAGGAGCAGCAGTGTAGCAGCGGGAGGAGTGACCTTGTGGCACAGTATTACATGTCGGCCGCCTGGCCGGGCAGGTCTGGTCTGGCCTTGACGCACCACACAACATGGTCCACCCGTCTCCTGCTTCCCCTGTCACTCCATCCTTCTCCCGTCTCCTGCCTCCCCTGTCACTCCATCCTCCTCCCGTCTCCTGCCTTCCCCTGTCACTCCATCCTCCTCCCGTCTCCTGCTTCCCCTGTCACTCCATCCTCCTCCCGTCTCCTGCCTCCCCTGTCACTCCATCCTCCTCCCGTCTCCTGCCTCCCCTGTCACTCCATCCTCCTCCCGTCTCCTGCTTCCCCTGTCACTCCATCATTCTCCCGTCTCCTGCCTCCCCTGTCACTCCATCCTTCTCCCGTCTTCTGCCTCCCCTGTCACTCCTTCCTCCTCCCGTCTCCTGCCTCCCCTGTCACTCCTTCCTCCTCCCGTCTCCTTCGTGCCTTGTCACTCCATCCTCCTTCCATCTCTTGTCTCCCTGTCACTCGTCCTGCCTCCCTGTCACTCGGTCTCTCCCGCGTCCCTGCCACTCCTTCCTGTTTCCGACTCCTTCCTTCTCTCTCACCCCTTCCTACATCCTCGTCACTCCTTCCTGCTTCCGTCTGCCGCCTCCTTCCTGCTGCCGGGGACACCGTGTACTTGCTGCCAGGTTTTGCCACCGTCCTGCCACGGGTCACGTCTTGGGGGGTGGGGGAAATACCACCACACGGCACACCGATGACCTCCCCCACACGGGTGTGCCGTGTGCTGTCTGGTGTGGCACTGATTCTGACACAGGCGGCACGGTGGCAGGTGGCACGGTGGCAGGCGGCACGGTGGTTTACACAGGGAGGAGGCAGATGACATGCGTGCTGGAATGGTGCTGGGTATGTGCAGATGGACGGCAGTGTGTGTGTGTGTGTGTGTGTGTGTGTGTGTGTGTGTGTGTGTGTGTGACAGAGAGGCCCCAGTGACCTCTACCTAACCCAGGACTTGTTTACCTGATTCTTGTGTGTGTGTGTGTGTGTGTGTGTGTGTGTGTGTGTGTGTGTGTGATGTGGAGTTAATTGTCAGCTGACGTGTTTGGATCAAGGGCGTTACTGTGCTTGGCGGGCTTGGGTTTGCTTTGCTCGCTTGCCCACTCCCGTTGGGGTGCCCGCCCTGCCTTGCTGCATCTTGTGCTTGTGTCGTAGTGAACTTGTCATTACCACTTGATCAAAAGACCAAGTGATGAGCGTGTTCATGTGTGTGTGTGGGGTGGGTAACGTGTGTACGGATGACGTGTGTGTGTGTGGGGTGGGGTAACGTGTGTACGGATGTGTACGGATGACCCGAGGTACGGTGAGTGTGGTGTGTGGGGGAGGCGAGACCCCCTGGCGAACCTAAAGGTGTCTTGGGGGTCGTGGGTTGGTGATGCACAGTGTCCAGCGACGCCTCGTGTATTAACATACCCCAGTTGCTCAGTCCCTGTGGCTGTAGCCTCCGTCTGTGGCAGTGGGAGGAGTGAGTGAGTCAGGTGCGTGTACCCTCACGCCGCTGGCCTTTTCCTTGTTGTCAAGTCGGTGTGTGTGTGTGTGTGTGTGTGTGTGTGTGTGTGTGTGTGTGTGTGTGTGTGTGTGTGTGTGTGCTGCCAAGGTTAACTACGGTGTGCATGATACTTCACCCTGGCCGACTTCTTGCCCTCACCCTGCATGCCGTCTGTATTATGTATCGTCTCTACATATTTTCAACAGATATTATATGTGAATTATTTTGTCAGGTTATCGGGGGGGGGGGGGGGGGGGGAGTTTGTGTATATATATATGGCCGTGGTGCCGGGCTCAGGTGGGGAAGGGAGGGGGGGGGTACGAAGCCCCCCCCCGCCCCCCATCTTCAAAACGGTCGTCAAACAGTGGTGACCTTGGATGACCTGTGCGTGGTCGTGTGTCTCATAATCCCAGGTGTCGTGTGATCATCGCCTGTGCTTTCCCTCCCGTACGTCTGCCTCATTATGATCCCAGGTTCTCCCCCGGGGGTCGCTGGGAAGCCCATGCACCAAGTTCACGGACACCAGAGCTGCCCTTGCTGGTACAGCAGCACAAGTTGTCTTCGTGTTTTTCTTTTCTTTTCTTTAGTATTTCTCGCTGCAGATGACTGTGTGTGTGTGTGTGTGTGTGTGTGGTGGGGGCGAGCGCTCTTGCTATGAGGGGCGAGAGAGGGGGAAGAGACATGCTTGATGTTACATGTCTGATGCATGACTCTCCTCATGTCCAGTGTACACGGCAGCACCTCACACACGATCATCTCCTCATGTCCAGTGTACACGGCATCACCTCACACACGATCATCTCCTCATGTCCAGTGTACACGGCAGCACCTCACACACGAACATCTCCTCATGTCCAGTGTACACGGCAGCACCTCACACACGAACATCTCCTCATGTCCAGTGTACACGGCAGCACCTCACACACGAACATCTCATGTCCAGTGTACACGGCATCACCTCACACACGATCATCTCCTCATGTCCAGTGTACACGGCAGCACCTCACACACGATCATCTCCTCATGTCCAGTGTACACGGCATCACCTCACACACGATCATCTCCTCATGTCCAGTGTACACGGCAGCACCTCACACACGATCATCTCCTCATGTCCAGTGTACACGGCAGCACCTCACACACGATCATCTCCTCATGTCCAGTGTACACGGCAGCACCTCACACACGAACATCTCCTCATGTCCAGTGTACACGGCATCACCTCACACACGCCTCACACAGCCTGACTCAGGGATATACAGAGGGAGCATCAAACACCAGGGCCTCCTCCACTGCTGCAGGGGGTCCCAGGGACGTGTGGGATTCCCGGAACTAGTGGCGGCCTTGGGACTAGTGGGATCTTGGGACTAATGGGATCTTTGGATCGCCAGTGGTGGCCCTGGGACTGCTAGGATTCGTTGGATCCCTGGGACTAATGGAATCCCTGAGACCAGTGGCTTCCTGGGACTTGTAAGGTCCCGGAAACCAGTTGGAACGCTGGGACTTTTGGTGTCCCAGGGACTGGTGGGACGAGTGGGAGGCCAAGAGTACTGGTTGACCCCAGCCAGAGTGGAGGAGGAGGAGGAGGAGGTTTTGGACCCACGTGCCAGTGTTGTGGTGCATACTTGTCCAAGGTCATGTGGCACGCCGTCCCTGCTGGCCAGACCACCACACCATTTTGTTACCATGCCACCACACCCTCCTGCCACCACCACCACCACCACACACTCTCCTGCCACCACCACCACCACACTCTCCTGGGGTACCATTACCTCGGACAACTCTGCCGCCGCCACCACCACCACCCCTGGCTGCTCTGCCACCACCACTGGTTACTCTGTCACCACCCCTAGCTGCTCTGCCACCACCCCTGGCTGCTCTGCCACCACCCCTGGCTGCTCTGTCACCACCATGACTGCTCTGCCACCACCCCTGGCTGCTCTGCCACCACCCCTGGCTGCTCTGTCACCACCATGACTGCTCTGCCACAACCCCTGGCTACTTTGCCACAACCCCTGGCTACTTTGCCACAACCCCTGGCTACTTTGCCACCACCCCGGGTGCTCTGCCACAACCCCTGGCTACTTTGCCACAACTCCGGGTGCTCTGCCACCACCCCTGTCTACTTTGCCACCACCCCGGGTAAACTGCCACAACCCCTGGCTACTTTGCCACCACCCCTGGCTACTGTGCCACCACCCATGGCTACTCTGCCACCACTCCTGGCTACTCTGCCTACTGTGCCACCACCCCTGACTACTGTGCCACCACCCCTAGCTGTTGCTGTTGTGGGGCAGGGTGAGGGAAGGGTGGTGGTGTTGGCTACTGTGTGGGTAACCCGGGGTACAACACAGTGCTACTCTGTAGTACAATGATCAGCGCTGTGGCTATGATCGCTGAGGCAGGTGTACAGCAGCACACTTGCCCGAGCCGACACATGTGCACCATCGACACCTGTTGAAATGTTCACATAATGGCATCAGGTGTGACCCGGCGTACTTCCCGATACACACACACACACACACACCTGCACCAGCTCTGTGGTACACGTGTTTCGCTTATGTGGGTCACACCTGCTGTGGAGGGAGGTATGTGGCAGGTGTCTGGTGTGTCGCTTCACGGTAACTAACTGATCCTCGGGGGTGTTCAGAGCACAGGTGCCCCGTACACCTGACTCTTTTTTTTTTCCCTTGGCGGCTCGTCTCTCTCTCTCTCTCTCTCTCTCTCTCTCTCTCTCTCTCTCTCTCTCTCTCTCTCTCTCTCTCTCTCTCTCTCTCTCTCTCTCTCTCTCTCTCACCCACACACACCTCACCCAGGACCACAGGACTCGTATCCATTTTAAGTGTGTGTGTGTGTGTGGGTGTGTGGGGGGGGGGGGCAGCGTGAGGCGGCCCTCCCTGCTGTATCTCCGTGCCACCTGTGGTCTTGTGTGACCACCTCCTGATGTAGGTTGGTAGAGTGGGTGGCAGCGGGAGCCCGGATGCTGCCACCCTGGTGTCATTGTTGTAGGCTCCTAGCGCCGCCGAGTCCCTCATGTTTGACGTAGGAATGAGGTCTCGTGACACACTACAGCGGAGGTGCCAGGCCTTCCCGTATGATCAGCTCCTCTCCTCTCTCTCTCTCTCTCTCTCTCTCTCTCTCTCTCTCTCTCTCTCTCTCTCTCTCTCTCCTCCAGAGAGTTGGAGGGTTATCAGTTGTTCCCAGGTGTATATATATATATATATATATATATATATATATATATATATATATATATATATATATATATATATATACTTTAATGTCTCGTGTAATGCCTGACTCATGGTACATGTTGAGATGTGATTGTTACGGTGTTGTCCATCTGTGTCCTCACGTCATACATGTCTCCTCCTCCTCCTCCTCCTGGAGCATGACCACAGTGGTCCAGGCTCTCTCTGATCTGTATGTTGCCTCAGCACAGACTCCGTGCCCAGATGCCTCCAAAATGTTATGACAGTGAGGGATCCATGATTGGGGTGTTCACAAGCCCAGTTATGTACATTATTGAAGCCTGTAAAGTCAGTTTACTGTCTTAAGATCCTCAGAAGGTTGCATTATGTGATGATGGTATTGCTGACAGCTTCTGTGTTTTCGGGTGTGTGTTGCTTCCGGCTAGTGTGGCGTTCAACTACGTTGAAGCACTACGTTCTCTGAGGCAGGACCAGTTTCCAAGCTCCCTTGCCAGGGTATGCATAGCACACATAGTGGTAGGGTCTGCATTTCTCTGTGCAGATGAGAATGCCAGGTGTCTGGTCGTGGGCCCCCGCGCATTGCCATGTTAGTGGCCCTCTCGAAGCCCCGGTGGTGGTGTGAGGTAAGTAGATCCGTGAAGGGGAGGTCGCGATCCATGAAGGGGAGGTCGCAGCTTAGGGAAGGTGAGGTGATCATTGTCTCTTGTCAACACACGAGTCATGCTGGGGACTTCAGGAGTTCGCTCGTCTCCTGTCAGTTGTGAATGTTTCCCTTTCATGTTTTGCAGATGGTCCCGGATGTGTTCCCTCCATGTAAACAGAAGAATGTTCGGCTGTTCAGTTTGTCACGAAAGGTTCTTGACTCTCCTGTCTCGTCCATCTGCCAGGACTGTGACGTCTCCAGTCTGTTTGTCACACTTCTGATCATTTACCCTCCGGAAACTGGGCACAAGATGTGGGTAGGTCAGGGTGTCGTGTCCTGCGTCCAGCTGGAGGTGTCTTAGTTGTGGGTCGGGCTGGGAACTTCTCCTGTTTTCTCACAGGTGTGGTTTATGTTTGAGGCGCCCCCCCCCTCTCCCCTGGGGGTAACGGCGAAACAAATTAGTAAATTAAAGGCGGTGGTGTTGGTCAGACGATGGTAACGAGCTCGTAAATTGTAAATATAACAGGGAGTGGACATGAACACATAGGTCAGACTCGTTCGTACTTGACCTATTTTATTTGACATTGTAAGATCATACAGGGTGGAATATATATATATATATATATATATATATATATATATATATATATATATATATATATATATATATATATATATATTCTGGGGATAGGTGAAAAAGAATACCTATGTATTCCCTGCGTGTCGTAGAAGGCGACTAAGAAGGGCGGGAGCGGGTTGGCTGGAAATCCTCCCTTCCTGTATTACTTTCCAAAACACAGAGCAGAGTACGGAACCAAATGAAGAATTTTCACTTTTAGGCTTTGCATCTGTTCTTGACGCTTCCTCGCTTATGTGGGAAATGGCGAGTGGGTATGAAAAGGAATATATGTGTGTACATATATGGCTATACGAGGTGAGCGTCCAGCATGGGGCAGGGTCCTGGGAGAGTTGGCTTGGAAGCAAGTATGGTGCCAGCTGTTTACGACCCTTGAGCAGGACGGTACGACCCTTGAGCAGGACGGTACGACCCTTGAGCAGGACGGTACGACCCTTGAGCAGGACGGCACGACCCTTGAGCAGGACGGGACGACCCTTGAGCAGGACGGCACGACCCTTGAGCAGGACGGCACGACCCTTGAGCAAGACGGCACGACCCTTGAGCAGGACGCACAACCCTTGAGCAAGACGGCACGACCCTTGAGCAAGACGGCACGACCCTTGAGCAGGACGCACGACCCTTGAGCAGGACGCACGACCCTTGAGCAGGACGGGACGACCCTTGAGCAGGACGGCACGACCCTTGAGCAGGACGGGACAACCCTTGAGCAGGACGGCACGACCCTTGAGCAGGACGGCACGACCCTTGAGCAGGACGCACGACCCTTGAGCAGGACGGGACAACCCTTGAGCAGGACGCACGACCCTTGAGCAGGACGGCACGACCCTTGAGCAGGACGGCACGACCCTTGAGCAGGACGGCACGACCCTTGAGCAGGACGGCACGACCCTTGAGCAGGACGGCACGACCCTTGAGCAGGACGGCACGACCCTTGAGCAGGACGGCACGACCCTTGAGCAGGACAGCACGACCCTTGAGCAAGACAGCACAACCCTTGAGCAGGACGGCACGACCCTTGAGCAGGACGGCACGACCCTTGAGCAGGACGGCACGACCCTTGAGCAGGACGGCACGACCCTTGAGCAGGACGGCACGACCCTTGAGCAGGACGGGACGACCCTTGAGCAGGACGGCACGACCTTTGAGCAGGACGGCACGACCCTGCCAGTGGGGACAGTTAGCCCATCTTGTGTTTTTCTTTTCTTTCTTTTTCTTTCTCCCTGTAACGAGTACATTATTTTTCATCCTAGTGTGACAGTAATATACCCGAGGTAGAGATAATGTGGGAAGAAGGAAATGTAGGAAGGCATTCTCTCACGACTCTGGTCATGATTCCTGTGGTGTAGTGAAGGACATGTCGTGGCACCGCTGCCCTCACACCGGGAGATGACGGACGAAAAGAAGAAGAAGGAAAAGAAAAAGCTTAAGCTTGAAATATATGATGTTCGAATATTTTTTTTCCCCCCGCGCGGCAGGAAAAGGCAAGGTTTCCCCTCTGGTGCTTCACCATGTCATACCATTACCATTGTCAGGTACTGTAGCGAACCTCTCTCTCTCTCTCTCTCTCTCTCTCTCTCTCTCTCTCTCTCTCTCTCTCTCTCTCTCTCTCTCTCTCTCTCTCTCGTCTCTCGTGTCGTCCTCTGGCGGTAGAGCGAGGAAGGGCCTGGCAGGGGAGGCGGGCAGCACCCGTGGCCTGGTTCCCTCCCGTAGCATGAGCTGTTGCAACCTTGACGTCCAGTTTCCCTACCTGGGGGTGTGGCTCCTCCCCGCCACACCTTGCCCTTGGAAGCTGTACACACACACTGCTATACTGACCAGCTTTACTGCTCTGCCGGGCCACACCTCCCGTTGTTCCGCGCCTCCTGCCGCGCCACACTTAGCTGTAGGGCCGCATCTGGGCCACTCCCAGGCTATACCCTCTGGTGGCCACACTGGCTACCGGGTCGCAAGTAGGTGGTGCTGGGTCACACTAGCTACTGGGTCACGGGTGCTGCTGCTGGGCCACACCTGCCGCCCTGGCCACACCCCACCATTCTCCCCAAAAGGCGGGAACTCGATATCTGAACGCCATCTTTGGAGATGAAGAGGATGAGGATAAAATGACTGGTGGTGGCAGATGGGTGAAGGTGGGGTGAGACGTGCCACCTGGAGACAGGGGAAGGGCCACAGGTGGTAGGGTCCGCGGGGCATGGCGGCGTCTCATCCTCCTCCCCGAGAAAAACTATATATAAAAAAAAAAAAACCACCAACAATGGTGTGTCATTCGAGCTGCGTGAGGAACAGGTTCTGTGGGAAGTTAGGTCGGCCCCCTCCGGCATGTGTGCGCGGGGAGGTGGGGGATTGCTTCACTACCACACCTGCCCGAGCCAGTCCACCACCAGGAGGAGGGATGGTGTGGTGATGAGGTTACCACCACCGCCGCTGCTGCTGGCAGAGCCTCTCACCGTGTACTGTGTGTTGTCACCTCACCTCTGTACAGACCCGGGCGTGTCCCAGGGTCGTCCCCGTTGCAGAAGCCTTCATTATCCGTTACATATACACGGGCGTGCCCCAGGGTCAACCCTCCTTCAGGAGCCTTCAGTATCCTATACCCCTATATATATATATATATATATATATATATATATATATATATATATATATATATATATACACACACACACACACACACACACACACACACACACACACACACACACACGGGCATGCCTTAGGGCTAAGCTTACAGCAGGAGCCTTCCGTATCCTGTAACCCTATATATACACGGGCGTACCCCAGGGTGTATAGACAAGGGCGTGCCCCAGGGCCAACCCACCTTCAGGAGCCTTCAGTATCTCTTCTTGCCTTACATAACTGGCCCACCATGATACACACCTCCACACCTTACGTCCGCCATTACCTCAAGCAGTCTTTGCCTCCGTGTGGAATAGTTGCGTCCATTTCCTCCAAATCGATCGTTAGGTTGTGTCTTGTCCCCTAAGGAGGATGCTATAACACCATCTATCTGTTGGTGGCAGGAAACACGCCAGCTGCCACAGGTGGTGATGGCTCATCACGTGCCCGGGTGTTGCTGCTGTCTTACAGCTGGAGCAGAGCGGGGAGGCCTGGCCCGGGGCTGCTGGCTGTCCCGGGAAGGAGGAGAGGGGAGATGAAGGGAAGAGTGTGGTGTGAGGGAAGAGAAAGTAGAAGGAAAGGGAAGTGTGGTCATGTAAGGGGGATATATGGGGAGGGAGACGTGAGCAACACGTCTGGAACGGAGAATTAAGTAATATGACATAGCAAAGTAATTCAAGGCAATATATATATATATATATATATATATATATATATATATATATATATATATATATATATATATATATATATGGGAATAGATAAAGGCAGAAAGTCTGAATAATGTACATGTGTATATATGTATATGTCTGTGTGTGTATATATATATGTGTACATTGAAATGTATAGGTATGTATATTTGCGTGTGTGGACGTGTATGTATATACATGTGTATGTGGGTGGGTTGGGCCATTCTTCGGTCTGTTTCCTTGCGCTACCTCGCTAACGCGGGAGACAGCGACAAAGCAAAATAGATAAATAAAAATAAGATATATATATATAT